>NW_025953518.1:0-23378 GCF_018812025.1 Megalobrama amblycephala | reverse complement strand
AGTTCCTCTAACTCAATGTAGCTTGTATGTTGAACGTAAATTCATTCAAATTTGTCATATCTCATATCTAAAAAAAAAAAAAAAAAAAAAAAAAAAAAAGCAAACTGTTGCATTTTATTTTATTTTATTTTATTTTATTTTATTTTATTTTATTTTATTTTATTTTATTTTTTGTTGAGCCAACATGTTATTTGGGACACAACTTTACAAACCTTACAACAACCACCTAGAACAACCTACTAACTGCATAGCAAACAGTAAAAATACCTCCACAACTCTAAGAAACTGTATAACAACACGCAACATCAGCAACACCATAGCACTGCACTTTTGCGCAGACAAACAGCACTAACTTTTTTTTTTTTCAGAGGTTGACTAGCTCAATTCTGTTTGAGCTCTTTGCAAGCTTGAGCAAGATTTGTTAAAGAGATAAATGTTGGATTAAAACTGCTTTTATCATTCAGTTCTGAGGTAGATGGACAATGTTTCATATGTTAACGTCACACACACACACACACACACACACACACACACACACACACACACACACACACACACACACAAACAGGTGTGCTTTCCCAGACTGGGTATCATCCGTCAGTATACCTCTTATCTAAACAGACTTTAACCAGAGACAGAAGCTTACACAGAATAATGTCCTCCATTTAACGGATGTAAGTATTTGCCAACTGTCTCTCCCCTGTCCACTTGTAAGACAGACAGTGAACACAAATATTAGCATGGCTTGAT
Organism: Megalobrama amblycephala; assembly: GCF_018812025.1. Lineage (NCBI taxonomy): Eukaryota > Metazoa > Chordata > Actinopteri > Cypriniformes > Xenocyprididae > Megalobrama > Megalobrama amblycephala. The sequence goes on along the minus strand of NW_025953518.1, from coordinate 22,628 downwards.
GGAGCAGCAGAGATCTTGTCATCTAAACGATCTCAACTTTGCAGCTTCCATTTTTTTTTTTTTTTTTTTTTTTTTTTTTGTCTTCTGGCATTAACATCGCCCACCAGGGTCAAACTATCCAAACAAAATGACACAGCAGTGCTGACAGATGATCTAAATATATGTCTGAGTGATGACTTCTTGCACATGAGTGAAACCTCTTTCTCCACCCCTTCCACCCCTGGGAGCCGTTTACAGGAAACCTTTTACCCTCGAAAGCCTGCATCAACATTGAACTTTTGGACCTTTTAGTGAGGCACAAGAGCTTCTGAGACAAAATTAAGAGATGATAATGTATGTATGGTAAATTGCTATATGATTTAATTGCATTGATCTGTAAATTATTTATGTAGCTCAGCATTAGAATGACAATGGATTATTCTGAAAATGATTCAAGCCAATTTTCCACTGTGCGCACATGCACACACTCACACACACACACTGGTTTCCATATTTTATGGGGACTTTCCATAGACAATGATTTTTATACTGTACAAACTGTATATTTTCAATATTTCAAAAAAAAAAAAAAAAAAAAAAACTTATTTTCTACAAAAATGTTAAGCAGCAAAAAGTGTTTCAAACATTGATAATAATAAGAAGCATTAGCCTATTAATAATTGAGCACCAATAAGAAATGATAAAAACTGAGCACCAAATCAGCATAATAGAATTTCTGTAAGAATATTGAATACTGGAGTAATAATGGAGCAGCTATCAATTATGATAACCTCAGTCAGGATTTTTTTTCCCCCTGTGTTTTTATTGCTCTTAGGACATGAAAAACAAGATTTGAAACTTTTTTTTTTTTTTTTTTTTTTTTACATATTTTTCAAAGAGATTTCCAGATGGACTGCATGCGTTTATGGTGTTAACTGAAGATATACTGTATTAAACATAAGACAGTAATAGCACAGAAATATTGTGTCTATTTAACAAACCAATCAATAAAATTATATGAAATCATGTGAAAATTATAAAATATATGCACAAAATATAAATGTGAAATATTGCAAACATTATTGAACTTCATACAAGTTGAATCATGTCCTCATGATCTGATATCAGAGATCTCAACCTGTCAAGGTAAAACTGTGAAAACCCAGTTCAGATGCTCCCTCCAGTGTAATAGAGTATGTTGATTTACCCATAGGAGCTGATAATTCTGATTATGTTCAAGATAGACACATTTCTAACATAGCTCTCCTCTGAGAAAACCTAGCGATCAGGTGTTTTCAATCTCATCTGAAATGAGCAGTGTTGGGGTAACGCATTACAAATAACATGCATTAAGTAATCAGATTACTTTTTTGATGTTACGAGTAAAGTAACGCATTACAAGTAACATGCATTATGTAATCAGATTACTTTTTTGATGTAATGAGTAAAGTAACGCATTACAAGTAACATGCATTATGTAGTCAGATTACTTTTTGATGTTATGAGTAAAGTGATGCATTACAAGTAACATGCATTATTGATCATAATCAGATTATTTTTTGACCTAACAAGTAAAGTAATGCATTACAAGTAATGTGCATTACATAATCAGATTACTTTTTGATTGTACAAGTAAAATAAGGCATTACAAGCAACATGCATTATGTAATCAAATTTCTCTTTGATCTAACAAGTCATGCATTACAAATAACCATTAAAGTGCATTACCTAATCAAATACTTTTTGATGTTATGAGTAATGCATTACAAGTCACATACATTATGTAATCACTTTACTTTTTTGATGTTAATGCAAATTACATTCTAATAACACAAATACGTTTATTTAAAGTCAATAAAAGTTACAGATTAAGTATTTTCAAAAATAACAATCACAGTAATAGTATGCATTGTAACTCAGATATAGCTATTGATGCATGATGTCCACTATAGTGGACAGATGTTTAATCAAAATTTTCTCCCAATCTAAAATCAACACTTGGAAAATGTAATTGTGACTCAATGACTCATTAGATATTGCTTGATGTTACAACTTTTTTTATTTTATTTAATTTTTTTACCTGCAATAGTCTCGTGGGATATACGGAATTGATGGATATCCTGGAGCAACTTGGCATTTCTGACTGTTCTTGGTTTGTAGGGAAAAAAATTGACATACAATGGCTTGCCATTTGGTGGCAATGTATAGGATGATGCACTAGTGTCCACTGTAGAGGTTGATGTGCAGCTGTCCTCTATAGTAACCTCTATGCATGAAAGGGTTAAGCAGACAGTCTACTAATACTCTAATGACTGCTAGTTGACATGTAGTTGCAAAGTTACTTAGAGTTAGTAAAATGTCTAAAGTGGACCATCGAATCAAAGTGTTACCCATCATTTTTTACTTTATTGCGGTCAGATGTTGTTTGACTAACTACAAGCATGGGCTAGCAAGACCAGACTAACTAGCCAAACACTACTACCATTTGGCGTATACAAAAATTAATTAGGCAATTTTGCATGTTAATTATTCATGTTACGATCATTCCGAAAATAACGGCAATTTGCCACTTAATTTTGTATGCTCTCCATGCAACCATCCTTTATTCTTTTGACTCTTCTGTCAGTTTTGGTTAAGTTTAAAACATACAGTACTGTCAGGTTTGGGGGGTGGTGGAAGGAGCGAGGACTCAATTGCAGGGAAGAGGGCTTTTTATTAATAATAAAAATAAAACAAAACAACAAAAACTACCCCAAGGGGGAAAACAAGACTTGACTTGACTTGACTTGACTTGACTTGACTTGACTTGACTTGACTTGAACTTGACTTGACTTGACTTGACTTGACTTGACTTGACTGGACACGAGGGAAACATACGATGAAGAACGACAACGAACCAGCACAGGACTGCAAACACAAGGAGAATAAATAGGAGAGCAAATGAGGCAGGTAATGAGGGAGGACAGGTGGGGCAAATCAACCAATAATGAGGTAACAAGGTGGGTGGGTCAAGACAATAGACATGAGAGCACATGGCACAAAGAAACACATGACAAGCCATGTGCTCACACCAAACAAAACAAAGACACAAGCACATGGCCAATGAAGACAAATCACAAGCCATGTGCTTACACAAGACGAGACATGAACACGTGACTATGAAAACTCATAAGCCACGTGTTCACACAAAACGAGACAGCATGAGAGCACGCAGCCCGTGAAACACAGACTGCGTGCTAACACAACACAAGACAAAAACACAACATGAAAGCACGCGGCAGGTGGAAAACCGCGTGCTACAACAAAACATGAGACAAGAGCGCACGGCAAGTGAAAGTACACACAAACCGTGCGCTCACAATTAAGACAGGACTGGAGCGCGAGTGTCCGAATCCCGACACGAAACCGAAACCAAACTAGACACGAGTGCCGGGATCCGAACGCCACGCTCCCAACATGAAACAAGGCACGCAGACAAGAGCGCACAGCCCCGAGAACACTCGAGACTGTACGCTCACACAAAAACACGACAAGAACGGGAGTGTCAGAGCTCTGTCACAAAACCAAGAAATTAACTAGACCGAAGTGACAGAACCCTGACACAGTACACTTTTTATAAATTATTTTGTATGAAGTGAACTTTAAACTCCAGATTTTTCACTAAAACAGCTTGGCACTGGGTCATAATCTTCCTGTTGGAGATTATAATTTGGGGCTCTCTTTGCACAGCCAAGGCACTGAAAAGGGGATGAGAGAGATCTGAGGAATGTTATTACAGCTGCGTTCTTTCTTATTGCAGGGGAAGTGAAACAGCAAATCGACTCATGAAGAAACAATTAACAGTCACTCTCTGTGGGCAAGGAATTAAACAGCTGAACGTTAGGAGAAACAGAGGAAGAGAGAAAAAACAGCCACAAGAACCTTCTCAAACGGTAACCGCTAAACTCCAGTCAGCGTGCAGCCAGAATGGCAGTAATTTGATTGGACTGATGGTCTAATGGCGTTTGAAGTGAGCCCGGGGCCCAGGCTCAGGCGAGGAGGCTGAAATGCAGTAAGACGTGTGGAGCTAACTGATGAAACGGACGCCTGGCGACTTAAGCAAAGGAGCGGCGAATTAGAGCATAGTGACCTATCGGCAAGCATCAGCTCAGGTCACTCAATGACAGCCCCTATTAGACGTACCGCTGAGAGAACTGCACATGCCAGGCGGCGTATTGAAATGGAGGAGGGCTGCCTGGCTGCTTGGTGGGGCCGTGTCGTGAGCTTTCCGTACCAGTGACCAAGATCAAGGCAGTCCGAGCGGGCCCGGCCCGATACTTTCTGTCACTCCATTATATGGCATGGGCGGCGTGTTTCATGCCTGGTAAATGAGGTGACAAGCAAAGTCAACCTGACCTTGAGATGAAGGGTCCACCAGACTGCAGGTTTCCACTTCTCTACAATGAACGGAGATGCAGGAAAAACAAAATGAGTCTGTGTCGTGTGGTTACGTTTAAAATGTAATGCGCAAGTTTTATTAAACATCTAAACTCACAGCAAATAAGTAAATAACATTATTTGTATGTATTTTAAAATAGAAAAAAAGAAAAGAAAACATATGAACAGGAAAAAATTATTGCTAAAATATATTTCAAATAGGGCTGTCAATTTAACATGCTACTTTAGCACAACCAAAAACAACTTTTTTGCTTTATGCCCATTTCCTTGTGAAAAAGAAGTGCCATTTTGCATACAATAAAAAAGAGTGCTATTTATGGAAATTGTATTTTTTTTTATTTATTTATTTTTTTTTATTTAGAATATACAGTACTTAAGTGTGAAATGAATGTAATGTTTTAGGCAATTAACTATAATATATTTTAATGCCCTCTGTCATTTTAAAATATATCTGTAATTACACATTTGTAATAATGAAGTTGCAATTTAGTTATAATATATTAACTTTAAATGTAATATTGAATAACACAATACAGTTAAAAAATATAATCAACATGTTAGCCAACACATCAATATAAGTGCACTTAAAACATAATGATTTAAAGTAGAGATGTCCCCGAAGCCTGATTACTTTATTCAAAATGGTTACATGGTTAGGCTTTCTAAAGTAGTACGCTTTATCGAAAGTGAGCACTCATTTAAAAGTCATTTCAATACCATGCATATTGAAAGTTGCTCTCTGATGCCCGCAAGTTATATACTATATAATTACCCAACTATATAATTGCGAGAAAATGCAAAAGCACTGAAATATTTTTTTCCCACCCATCTCATATATTTCTCCATCACCATGTCCCTTTAGGGGCTACTTAGACTGCATCATTTCCTTCCCGAATAAGGTATTCGGCTTCAGGGCACATTCCTAGTTTAAAATAAAACTTATAATTTGACATTATACAGTGCTCTTTTAAAAGTGTACTTAATTGTGTTAAAGGTGGTACAGAGGATGTTTTCGTCGACTGAGTTTTTGAAATGAGCGTTTGAAATGATGCACATTTTACGACTAGCTAAAACATTCTGACTATGCTCAACATACAGCGATAGTTTCCTGCTCCTGAAGCAGATTTATATACTTTCACATGGAATTTGAACACCGACTGTAATCGCAGACTGAAAGCAACTGACTGGACGCGTTTGAGCGCGATCAAAGTATCAATAAGTATCAATTTACATTCATAATCGGCCTTACAATCGTTAAGCCGCGCACACACTTAGTGGATTCATTATGTCGGACTCACCTCATAATCTGTAGTTGTTACTCCTGTCTCCTGACAAAAACATTGCATGCGGCGCATGTAGTGTTTAAAGTTACTAGAGCGCGCGGCCGCGCGTCTCTCACAAGGAACGTCATGGCAGTGATTGACAAGCCAGAGGGCCAATCCGCGCACGTCTCTCACAATGGCAGTGATTGACAAGCCAGAGGGCCAATCGTTTACGCGATGATCGTGTAAACGATTGGCTGATGTTTTTAAGGCCCTACCTCGTGCACAGATGATGTATATTAATAATATTCCTTTCAGTGCACCTAATAAATAGTCTTTTATCACTTAGTAAAGACAGTTTCAAGTAATATTGCAAAAATGTATAAAACAAAACATCCTCTTTACCACCTTTAAGAAACCTTATCATGAAGTGTACACTCTCTTTAAGCACACTTAAGTGGCCTTTTGTTTCATTGATATTATATTATCTGTAAGTACCATTTTTTTAACTATACTTTTTTGTTTTTTTTTAAGATTTGAAGTATTGTACACTACAAGTGCACATTCAAAACAACTACGTGCACTTTTTTTTTTTTTTCATAAGGGTTTTCCTCTCTTTGACATTTAAAAAAATGGGCTTTCAATAAATCCTGGTTGCCTATACAGTAGAAAGGTGGGGGAAATTGGTGCTACCTGAATAGAGAAAACAGAGGGAAAAAAGGCTTTTGTCTTCATATTTGCCAAATAGGTAGGAAAACTTCAACACCCATAATGCACTGGGCATGTTGTCGTTTAAGGCCACTCCCAGTAGTCTGCTATGGATGTGCTTTACCAGTCAAATAGTATTGCTTTAGTAGGAAATACTTCTTAGCAAACTTTTAGTCATAATGGTGTTGACTATCGTTCCTGGGTGCAAGAATTCAAAGAGTTTAGTGGGAGTCAGTTACTTTTGGTTTCCAGTGTAGGATCCAGCACATTGTAGACAGTTGATAAAGGCTACAAAGAATCGCAAATAGGGAGAGAACACTGCAACAGAAAATCTGAAAAAACTCCATGTTTGTAGTCAACATTTCAAACTGGATGACAATCACTTTAAACTCTCATAACTCAAAAGATGAATGAGAATTTCATAAGTTAAGAAACTCAAAATTTAAGTAAGATTTCTTTTACTTTGTACTCATACATTTTATTGTTCTTAACTTGAAATATTTGAGTACACTAATTTATACATTTAACTTAAAATTACCAGGTTATCTCAACGTAAATATTATAACAAAACTAATTCAGAAAATGCCAACATTGCCTACTTTCTAACATGTTAACAAAAACATGGTATAGCACTTTCTGAATGAGTATAGTGATTTAAAATGTGTAATTTACCTGCTCTCCCACATTAACAGAAACTTTTCTAAATTAGCATAACAAAACATTAATCACTACTTAATCTCCCTTACCATTAATCTTACACAACAACAACAACAAAAAATAAATAAATAAATAAAATAAAATTTAAAATTAAAATTTTAGCATTTACTCTCCCTCCCTTTTTTCAAAGCATGCTGTGAAATAAAAAAATCCCAGCCTAGTTTCAGTTAAAATTAAAAAGTTAGTCTAAATTAAAGGTGCCATCGAACGTTTTTTTACAAGATGTAATAGAAGTCTAAGGTGTCCCCTGAATGTGTCTGTGAAGTTTCAGCTCAAAATACCCCATAGATTTTTTTTATTATTTTTTTTTAACTACCTATTTTGGGGCATCATTAAATATGAGCTGATTTATGCTGCGGCCACTTTAATTCTCGTGCTCTCCACCACGGAGCTCGCGCTTGCCTTGAACAGTGCATAAACAAAGTTTACACAGCTAATATAACCTCAAAAGGATCTTACAAAGTGTTCGCATACATGCGGCATGCATCGGATTATGTGAGTTTATTTGGATGTTCATTGATTCGAATTAATTTGAGGTTGTGACCGTCTAACGCTAATCTAATTTGTGTAACTAACCCTCAGTTATTTTAATTAGTTTTGCAGATTAATACATAATTCTGATATTTATAGTAATTCTATATTTTAATTAATAATAGTTTGGTTTATTTTATTTTGGAATGTTATTTTCCCCGCTTTAAGTTATTATGCCTAGAGACCTTTACTTTGAAAGGCGGCTTGGCGGAAATGAAAAAACTGACCGCTTGAGTGAACAGGCGCATACACGGAAGATCGCAGACAGACGGAGACACGGAACCATGCGGTTACGGATTCACGGAGCGTGATAATAGTATTAAGGATACTTTAAAGTAAATTAGGCATCTAGTCTCTATTTGTTGTTTTATTTTTGTAGTATCTTTCTTTATTGTTTAGCACCTGGTTGGAAAGGAGAACAAGGTATCCATGTATATTTATACTTACATAGATATAGTGTACTTTGTCTTTTTTATTGTTTTATATGTATTTGCTTGATTTATGAGTAATTTTATGTTGTTTAGGATAAATGTTAGTATTAATTTCGTAATTTTTTTGCTATATGGTCAATTGTTTTGTTTCATTTACATGAATGTGAATTATTTACAAATTACAATATTGTTTATTCATCTGTTCTAGCTCTTACGGTGTTGTGACGGTGTTGTGACGGTGTTGTGGAATTAATAAGAACAATAAACAAAGAGAAGAAATAGTACAACATCAGTGGAGGAGCTAAATCCTTTATTATTTCAACCGGGCTGTTACAGTAAGAGCTTGATTCCATTTGCTGATGTAAAGGATGACAGACCAAGAATCCAAGTTGTGCACTCCTGTGAGAGAAACTGAAGTATTAAAAACTGCACAAAACAAAGATACAGATGATGAGATAGAAGATGAATCTGAAGTTGTAAAGACAGATGAAGTACGTCGTTCTGTCCGTGAACGAATTCCAACAGAAAGGATGCTCTCATATCAAAAGGAGGAGTCACAAAAGGCAGAGAGAAAGCTTATGCAGGCATATGAAAAATGGAAAGCTGAGGCGCGAAAGGCAAGAGGGCAGCTGAAAACAGACATTTCAGACACTCAACTAGCAACACTTATAGACACATTGGAAAGGGAAAGAGACGGTGTGATGAATGCATACATGAAAGTTCGAAGTTATGTTACTCCATCTACTGATACAAGAAGGCGAATTGATGCATGCGATGCTGTGACAAAAGACATCGTTAAGATTGCTTATGAGAGGATTTCAGGTGTTGATGGGGACTTCGACGGTGAAAGAGTAAGAGAGCGTCTTCGTGAATTGCTTGATAGAGATTATGCTCGCTCTGTCTACGGTTCTACGGTCTCACGTGTCAGCTCCAAGCCAAGTACGCCCATAAGTCAACCTTCACTGAACTCCATCCTGATGGCCAAACGAATAGAGGCAGCAGCAGAGCTTGCAGCTAAGGAAGCAGAATATGCAACGATACTGGAGGAAAAGGAACAAAGGGAAAGAATACAACTTCTAGAAGAAAGGCAAAGGAGAGAACTTGATGCTCAAAAGAGTGAGTTTGAAAGACTACAAGCAGTAAAGGAGGTAAGAGCAGCAAGAGCAAGACTAGAAGTGTATGACAAGGAAGAAACCATTCACTCTGCTAACCATAACGATGGGCTGCAGCGACCTGTAAGCATTCCCACACAAGAACCTGTGCATTCATCCTCGAATAAGCCAACACTCAATGAAAAAGCATCATCACTACCTCCCAATGCTGATGTGTCTTACCTCGTGCAGGCTGTCCAAGACAGTATAACTCTGAACAGGCTTCCTATGCCAGAGCCTACAGTCTTCAGTGGTGACCCCATTCACTTTATTGAGTGGAAAGCTTCATTCCAATCACTCATTGACAAAAGACATATCTCCTCAGCAGATAAGTTATACTACTTGAAGAAGTATGTCACTGGTTCTGCTCGGAAAACTCTAGAAGGCATCTTTTACAGAAACGATGAAGAAGCTTACACCGATGCATGGAAAAGACTTCAAGATCGCTATGGACAGCCATTCATTATACAAAGAACATTCAGAGAGAAGCTCGCAAACTGGCCCAGAATCCAGCCCAAGGACGCTGAAGGACTCCGAAATTTCTCAGATTTCCTGAATGCATGTAAAGACGCTATACCTCATGTTAAGGGACTGGAAATACTGAATGACTGCGAGGAAAATAGGAAACTTGTAAACAAACTTCCTGACTGGGCGGCTGCCCGTTGGAATCGTCAAGCTACGCAAATGCTGAGTGAGACTCAAGATTTCCCAACTTTCTGCGATTTTGCTAACTTCATGTCAGTTGAGGCCGAGGTAGCCTGCAATCCAGTCACTTCCTTCTATGCTCTTCATGCTTCTGAAGCTAATAAGGAGAAACATAACCTCAAGGTTGGTAAGAACAAAGCCAATGTCTTCCACACAAAGTTAGTCACACAGCATGATAATCCGAAGCCCACTAGTAAAGTCTCTAAACCATGTCTGTTCTGTCAAAGCAGTGAACATCAAATTCATAATTGTTCTAAGTTCTTTGCAAAGTCTCTTGAAGAACGGAGAAAGTTTATAAAGGATACTAAGCTGTGCTACGGATGTTTAAAGCTCGGTCACAGTGCCAGAGACTGTCGTTCCAGACATAGCTGTGATACCTGCAAGGGAAGACATCCTACCTGCTTACATGATGACAGCTTCATTAGAAAGGTGAAGTCCTCCTCTGTTCAAAGCCCAGAGAATGCTCATGAGAGGGTCGTGACAGCATCTTTAAGTGTAGAATCTGGATGCACATCTGTTAACACCTCAATGATCGTGCCAGTGTGGTTGTCCTCACAAAATGACCCAGTTTCTGAGAAACTTGTCTATGCTCTGTTAGACACACAAAGTGACACTGTCTTCATTGAATATGCAGTAAGTCAAGGTCTAAAGGTTGATTCATGCCCAGTGACACTTAAGCTCACTACTATGATTGGGAAGGATTCATTGATATCTAGTGAACGAGTTTCTGGTCTTAGAGTCAGAGGCTTCAATTCCCCAATAGTTCTAGAGCTACCCCCTGCATACACTAAGGAATGTATCCCTGTGGACCGCGCACACATCCCTACAAGTGAGACTGCCAGGTGTTGGAAACATCTTGCTCCTTTAACAGACATAATTCCCCCACTTCAAGATTGTGAGGTTGGTCTATTAATAGGATATAATTGTTCTAGAGCTTTAGCGCCCAGAGAAGTGATTCTTGGAGCAGACAACGAGCCATATGCTGTTCGCACAGATCTCGGATGGAGCATTGTGGGCCCTTCCTCGACACATCATGAGACACAAAGTGTAAGCATATGTCACAGAGTATCAATTAAGGAAATTCCTTCTGTAACGCCAGCTGATGTGATCAAAGTGCTGGAGTCAGATTTCAAGAGTACTGAAGAAAACACAAGAGTGGTGTCTCAAGAGGACATTATGTTCTTGAATAAACTGGAAGAAAAAATCAGAATGAACAAGGACAGCCACTTGGAAATGCCCCTTCCATTCAAGAAAAGACCCTGTCTTCCAGATAATGAGCCTCTTGCTGTCATAAGACTTCAACATCTAAAGAGTAAATTAATGAAGGACCAGGAGTACAGAGAGCATTACGTGAAGTTCATGGAAGAAGTAATAGGGAACGGTGAAGCTGAAAGAGTCATTGATGAAGGAAGGAAGGGAGAAAAATGGTACATCCCTCATCATGGAGTATATCACTCAAAGAAGCCAGGTAAACTGCGAGTGGTTTTCGACTGCTCTGCCAGATACAAGGGAACCAGCTTGAACGATCATCTTCTTACAGGCCCTGACCTGATGAACAGCCTGACTGGCATTCTTTTGCGGTTTAGACAGTATCCAGTGGCCTTAATGTGTGATATTGAGAGGATGTTCCACCAGTTCCATGTTGACAAAGCAGATCGAGATTATTTACGATTTCTTTGGTGGAGAAATGGAGATTTCGACTCACAGCCTCAAACATTCCGTATGAGAGTACATCTGTTTGGTGCCTCGTCGTCCCCTGGGTGCGCAAACTACGGACTAAAACATCTTGCGAGAGAAGGTGAACATCTGTACCCCCTTGGTTCGCAATTCATTATGCGAGATTTCTACATGGATGATGGAGTCTCCAGCACTGAAAGTGCAGAGAAGGCCATCCAGTTGGCTCAAGAAGCTCGCCAGCTTTGTGCACTAGGAGGTTTAAGGTTGCATAAGTTTGTGTCTAACGATAGGGCAGTTTTGGAGAGCATGCCACCCTCTGAGTGTGCTGTAGATGTTACAGCTGTCAATCTTTCCCTCACTGACCAGCCTTTGGAAAGAGCCTTGGGCATTTACTGGCATCTGGAACAGGATAACTTCAGATTTCGTGTCAATCTAAAGGACCAGCCAGCAACCCGTAGAGGCATACTGTCTACAGTGGCCTCGTTATTCGACCCCTTGGGGTTTCTTGCGCCATTCTTGCTCAAAGGAAAGGCTGTTCTTCAAGAAATGTGCAGAAATGGCATGGGCTGGGATGATCCTTTACCTGATGGTTTGCAGCCAAGGTGGGAGCAGTGGAAGGCTGATCTTGTTAACTTAGATAAGATCGAGGTGCCTCGTTGTATTGTGCCTGCTGGGTTTGGGAGAATCACAACAAGAGAGATTCATCACTTCTCGGATGCTAGCACGAGAGGATATGGCCAGTGCTCATACCTTAGGCTTGAGAACGAACAAGGTGACATCCATTGTTCTTTGCTCATGGCAAAATCTAGAGTAGCCCCACTTAAGGTCACAACAATCCCTCGGTTAGAGTTGACTGCTGCGGTTGTGTCAGTTGCTGTGAATGATATGCTTAAGGAAGAAATGAACCTTGCAGATGCAGAGGCATATTTCTGGACTGACTCTCAAGTGGTGTTAGGCTACATAAACAACGAAGCTCGCCGCTTCCATACGTTCGTTGCAAATCGAGTTCAGAGAATTCATCGCAGTACAACTCCTGAACAGTGGCGATACATTTCCTCTGATGAAAATCCAGCCGACTATGCATCACGAGGTATGAGTGTTAATGATCTGGTTACTTCCAGCTGGTTCAGAGGACCGAATGTCTTGTGGGAAAGGCAAATACCTCCGCCTGTGGATGTGAACACACAACTTCCTATTGGAGATCCAGAGGTCAAGAAGGCTCAGTCACTGAACACCCAAACAGTACAGTATTCCTGCTTATCCAACCGTCTCATAAAGTTGTCCTCATGGTCCAAAGTCATTCAGGCAGTAGCACGTCTAATTCGTAGAGTCAGGAAGGACAAATCAAGTGACCACAGTACCGTGGCAGAACGTGAGAATGCAAAGTGCATTATCATTAAGGATTTACAGAATCAGATGTATGCAGAAGAAATAGCCTTACTCCGTAAGGGCAAGCAACTCCCACACAGCAACAGGCTATACAATCTAGACGCCTTTGTCGACCATGACGGATTGCTCAAGGTGGGAGGAAGACTTTGCAATGCTTCTCTCTCTAACTCAGTTAAACATCCAGTGATAATTCCAAAGGAACACCATCTTACAAAACTTCTGATCGCTGATTGTCATGAAAAAACTGAGCATCAAGGAAAGGGCTTGACTATAAATGAGATCAGATCAAGAGGATTTTGGATAACAGGAGTAAATAGGACTGTAGCCTCCTTTGTACGACAGTGTGTGAGATGTCGCAAGTTGCGCAGGCCCACAGAAGAGCAAAAAATGGCTAACCTGCCCTCCGAGCGTATAGATCCATCTCCTCCATTCACGTACTGCGGAATGGATGTTTTTGGCCCTTTTAATACCAGACAAGGTCGTAAATCATTCAAGAGGTATGGACTTCTCTTTACCTGTTTCTGTTGCAGAGCCATCCATATTGAGATGCTGGATGACATGTCCACGGATACGTTTATCAATGGCCTGCGTTGTTTCATCGCTATCAGAGGATCAGTCCGTCAAATAAGGTGCGACCAAGGCAGTAATTTCATTGGCGCCAAAAATGAGTTTGCTAAGGCCATGAAAGAGATTGACACCAACCGTCTGGTAACATTCTTAGCAGAAAAACAATGTGACTTTGTCTTTAACGCACCCCACTCAAGTCACACAGGAGGAGTTTGGGAGAGACAGATTAGAACTGTGAGAAATGTTCTACATTCCATTCTGTCCCTATCTTCTGGAAGGCTTGATGATTCTTCCCTTCGGACCTTCTTCTACGAAGCAATGGCAATTGTAAATAGCCGACCGCTCACAGTAGACAATCTGAATGATCCTAAAAGTCCTGAACCCCTTACCCCAAATCACCTTCTCACACTGAAAACTACCCAAGCCTTACCACCTCCTGGCAAGTTTGTCAGAGAAGATATATATGCTCGCAAGAGATGGCGACATGTCCAATACTTAGCTGAGCAATTTTGGGGCCGTTGGCAGAAGGAATATGTGTCTAACATTGCAACAAGACAATGCTGGCTTACACCAAGAAGGAACATGCAAGTTGGGGATATAGTTCTGGAGAAGGCAGACGATCTGCCCAGGAATGAGTGGCGTTTGGCAGAAGTTATTGAGACTGTCGTTGACAAGGATGGTTTGGTGAGAAGAGTGAAGATACGTTTTGGTGACAGAAAACTGGGGAAGGATGGTAAACGTCTGCACAAGCCATCAATAGTTGAGCGGCCAGTGCAGAAGCTGGTCCTGTTGCTGGAAGCAGCTTAAACTCCTTGACATATCCTTTGAGTAAAACAGTTCATAATAGAATATGCTTGGTTCTTTGTTTTCCTTAAATCTAGGCTAAGTAACAATGGCTAATTCATTAAAAAAAAGGAGAGAAATCATTCATGATTAAAGTTTAACAATTTAGTCCCTCATGATTTGGTGGGAGTGTAACTAACCCTCAGTTATTTTAATTAGTTTTGCAGATTAATACATAATTCTGATATTTATAGTAATTCTATATTTTAATTAATAATAGTTTGGTTTATTTTATTTTGGAATGTTATTTTCCCCGCTTTAAGTTATTATGCCTAGAGACCTTTACTTTGAAAGGCGGCTTGGCGGAAATGAAAAAACTGACCGCTTGAGTGAACAGGCGCATACACGGAAGATCGCAGACAGACGGAGACACGGAACCATGCGGTTACGGATTCACGGAGCGTGATAATAGTATTAAGGATACTTTAAAGTAAATTAGGCATCTAGTCTCTATTTGTTGTTTTATTTTTGTAGTATCTTTCTTTATTGTTTAGCACCTGGTTGGAAAGGAGAACAAGGTATCCATGTATATTTATACTTACATAGATATAGTGTACTTTGTCTTTTTTATTGTTTTATATGTATTTGCTTGATTTATGAGTAATTTTATGTTGTTTAGGATAAATGTTAGTATTAATTTCGTAATTTTTTTGCTATATGGTCAATTGTTTTGTTTCATTTACATGAATGTGAATTATTTACAAATTACAATATTGTTTATTCATCTGTTCTAGCTCTTACGGTGTTGTGACGGTGTTGTGACGGTGTTGTGGAATTAATAAGAACAATAAACAAAGAGAAGAAATAGTACAACATCAGTGGAGGAGCTAAATCCTTTATTATTTCAACCGGGCTGTTACATTGTTTTGTTTCATTTACACAAATTACAATATTGTTTATTCATCTGTTCTAGCTCTTACTGGGCCACCGTGTACTTCAGTGTGTTACATGATAGTCCCTTTAAGTAAAAATATATAATTTCTGTAATTGTGTCACAGTTGGTGGTTGTAATGCTCTCATGAAGTGAGGAATAAAACAAAAGCATTTTTCAACACATCCAAACAGGAAATAGGAGATCACAATTGCTAAAGACGCCATGGACAATGAACAGACAGACTCAGGGTTTAAATACACAGGGAGAGAAAATGAACAGAACTAGGAATAACAGGGACACATCACAGGCAAAAAAAAAACAAAACAGGAAAACCAAAAACCAAGCTAAAACAGAAATAACCGTTACAGTTGCTACATTACTTCTTTTTAAGGAGTCCTCAAAACCTATTGCTCTTTTTCATTAATTACAGGTGTAAATGCATTCATAATCAGTCCAAATGATCTGTGTGAAACTACTGTAATAGCATATGAACACTTTTGCTCAGTCTTTTTCAAGCGTAACTCTATATAATAAACTTTCCTTGAGTCATGATGTCAAGACAAGGTTTTATGAGCAGTTTGTTCATATCAGCTGTGGATTATGTTATAAATTCATGTTATATTCATGTATAAACTTGTGTTAGCACAGATTTTCACCTGGTAAAAACTACATTTACGTGATAAATTGACTTATGTTGTTTGTGTTGGTTCCTCAGGTCAGATGGTCACTAAATCATCCTGCTACAAAGATTAAGAGTTCAGGTGAACACGTCTTACTGAACTCTGAACTCGGCCATCCACCGGTGTGGTGTCCTGTAACACGCAGCCCTGCCCCGCAAGGTAACGTCACCATATCTCCTCTCGTCTGTTTACACACTGAGGGCTTTGATTTGGAATGTTTCTAGAGAAAGGAACCAGTGTTATTTTAGTATTATTTCTATCATGACAACTCTTGAAGGTTTTATCATGGCAATGGATAGCAATGTTAATGTATTTGGTCTGACAGAATAGATATGCTATGATCCTGTTGCTGCTGCTAATTGCTGCTGCTGTTGATTATTCTGTTGTTGAGATATTGCTGCTGCTGCTGCTGCTGCAGAGTACAGGAACTTGCTACTGCTAATACATATGCCAATATGCTGCTGCGAGTATGTAAGACATACTGCTGCTGCACAAATAGCATAGGTAAATCAATTACCCATAGCAGATCTATACAGGTGGAGCTGGGGAAGGGGGAGGGTTTTAGATGAACTCTGTTTGCCCCATTTGCACCATTGCCCTGTGCATTCGGTTACCAGCACCTAGTCCAAGCCTATTAATTTCCACCCTCAATCTAATACCTAATTTAGCATTTTAATCAAAGGTTTTTTTCAACCTTTTACCATATGTCTTGGAGAATCGCAATAATATTGTATCGTGAGTTCAGTATCGTGATATGTATCGAATCCTGACATGAGGGTATCATTACACCCCTACTAACTAGCTATTTAAATGTTGTGAGCAGCAACCTCATTGGCTGCAGAGGCAAAATGAACCAATTAGCTTGTGCCACATAGTTAACACTGTACATATCATCAGCTTTTGTTAGAACCCCTCAGCCTGCGCCATTTAGAGTTTCATGACAGAACTATTCATATTTTAAATTGGTTTTTGATTTCAATTTTAGTTTAAGTTGTACACTGTATGTACATTAATGATGAATACTGCCTATTTTGGGGCATCATTAATTATGCACCTGATTCAGGCTGCGTGCCCCTTTAAATCACGCGCTCCACGCCCCCAAGAGCTCTGCGACTTGCTTTAAACAACATAAAAAAAGTTCAACACAGCTAATATAAACCCTCAAAATGGATCTTTACAAAGTGTTTCATCATGCATACTGCATGTCTAATGCGTCGGATTATGTGAGTAACAGTATTTATTTCGGATGTTTACATTTGATTCTGAATGAGTTTGAGGCTAGTGCTCCGTGGCTAACGGCTAACATTACTACACTGTTGGAGAGATTTATAAAGAATGAAGTTGTGTTTATGAATTATACAGACTGCAAGTGTTTTAAAAATGAAAATAGCGAACGGCTCTTGTCTCCGTGAATACAGTAATAAACGATGGTAACTTTAACCACATTTAACAGTACGTTAGCAACATGCTAACGAAACATTTAGAAAGACAATTTACAAATATCACTAAAAATATCATGTTATCATGAATCATGTCAGTTATTATTGCTCCATCTGCCATTTTTCACTATTGTTCTTGCTTGCTTACCTAGTCTGATGATTCAGCTGTGCACATTCCAGACGTTAATGCCCTTGGTCTAATGCCCTTGTCATAATGCCTTGGGAACATGGGCTGGCATATGCAAATATTGGGGGCGTACATATTAATGATCCCGACTGTTACGTAACAGTCGGTGTTATGTTGAGATTCGCCTGTTCTTCAGAGGTCTTTTAAACAAATGAGATTTACATAAGAAGGAGGAAACAATGGAGTTTGAGACTCACTGTATGTCATTTCCATGTACCTGAACTCTTGTTATTCAACTATGCCAAGATAAATTCAATTTTTGAATCTAGGGCACCTTTAAGGCCTTGTCTACACTAATACGTTTTTGTTTGAAAATGCATCTTTTCTCTCCATTTTGGCCTACTGTTCACACTGAGACGGTGTTTTTCTCAAGAAAAACAGAGCTTTTGTTTAAAAAAGCTCTCCAAAATGGATACATTTGAAAACACCATTTTCACATTTTTTCAATGACGCATGTTCAGTCATGTGACGCATATTGTACCAATAGATATCTATAGTTATACCCGGCATTGTTGTGCCTGCTATTTACATTAAAAGTATTGCTGAAGATAAATTCTCCTTTGTAGCATCTTTGTATTACACTCTTGCAAAGATGACAGAGAATTTACTCTCATTTGCTGTCCTGTGTGGCAAAATATAATGACAGTTGCGTTTTCAACCCAATTTTGAGTGCAATACTGAGTGTTGCAATATTATACGAATAAAATGATCGCGGCAGAAGAATAGTGTGAGAATTTTATTGTCTGCTCTCTCCCAAGGTGAAAAAAAGTACACTTCTATAATGTACTTAAAGTGCTCTATTTTCATGGACTAATTTTGTACTTAATATACTACAAATGCTTCTTTAGTACTACTTAAGAACATCTAAGTGTACTCAACTGTGCTATTTTGAGACAGCATGAAATATGAACTTAAATGTGCTTTTAATATACTATCTCTGTATTTAAAAAATGCATTTAGATGCTACTTATAGTACATTTGAACCCATAGTGTACTACAAGTGGTAACGAAATATATTTTTTTAATACAGAGATAGTATATTAAAAGCACATTTTAGTTCATATTTCATGCTGTCTCAAAATAGCACAGTTGAGTACACTTGGATGTTCTTAAGATTATCTTAAGTAGTATTAAAGAAGAATTTTTAGTATATTAAGTACAAAATTAGTGTGCGAAAAAAGAGCACTTTAAGTACATTATAGAAATGTACTTTTTTCACCTGGGTCTACAACTCGTGAGCTTTAAGTATGTTTTACACATACGCAGTAAGGTGATTTAAGCGTTTTCAGTGTGGATGAGGAGCAGTTTGTAGGCGTAGCCTGTGAATGTTCAAAGAACATAATGTTTAAAGAATGATAAAATGGAATGTTCCCTTAACATTCACATAACCAAGAAAAAACGTTTCTACATTTAAAAGTCTCTGAACATTCAGAAATAACGTTTTGATAACTTAATGGTAGCATAAGGAAGTTTGCTCTGACTTTCACACCACAAATAATGATTTCCACAAGGTTATGATTGGTTGCATGTATTTGACACAAGACACAGATGTTGTCTGGTCTCATGTCATTGCAGCAGATCTCAGAGCAGAGTGTGTGTGAATTTAAACTTCACTGCTTATGATTCCTTGTGTCCCTCATCAGATATTTTATTAGCGTCTCTATGGCAGTGTCATGCAGAGCAAGTTTTTGTCTCGCATGTCGAGCCGATCCACCTGTACTCCAGGGCAGAGCGATCCACTGTGTCTCACAAGTAATTCCCAATAATGTCCGAAAGCTTGGAAAGGTAGATACAGAATGACTCTCACACATGTCTGCCAAAACTGCCTCCAGTTCACAGACCTGATTACAGCAGAGGCATCTTTACAGTTTAGCTTCACTTCCACTTGAGTTTTCTGAGAGACAGTTAACAACTGAGTGCTGCTCTTAAAGTATTAAAGTGTCTGATACTCCCGTAAAACCTGCATGATCCTGAGCTGATTTTTCCCCAAGTCTAGCTGTTTTCTTTGGCAGTGAGATCCAGTTCTTACTCCCCCGTCTCTTATTCTCGCTCAGTTTCTCTCCCATTCTCCCGTATCTTCAGTGTAAGAGGCAGATCACGTACTATAATCCAGCTAAGCATCTACAGCTGCTTATACTGATGAGAAAACACTGGGTTGCTTCTCCTGTTTATTCCATGTTTTGACCTGTGCATCTGTAAATTTAAAGTAATAATAATAATACATTATATTGATTCAGCATTTAATATATTAAAACAAGGATATATAAATTCGCATTAGATTATACTAAGGAAAAATATACAGTATAATTAATGTAGATACACTACCAAAAGTAAGTCAGTAAGATTTTTACATTCTCTTCTGCTCAGCAAGGCTGAATTTACTTGATCAAAAATACAGTAAAAATGTATTTGAAATGCTTTCTGTGATGCAAAGCTTAATTTTCAATCTTCATTACATTACTTGTATCAATATTTGCTTTCAATTTGATGATAATTCAAAGACAGAATTATTATGGAAGACAAAAGTACTGAATAGACAGATACTTGATCAAAAGTTAACATGAAAAGTTGTCTTGAGATGCCTTTAAAGGAGCTTGTCTGATTTCTATTGGTAAAAGGTTCCAGATTTTGCAGTAATAAAGGAGGCCTTTATTAACCCCCTGGAGCCGTGTGGAGCACATATTTATGATGGGTGGATGTGGATGGAGACACTTTCTTCAGCTAATACTCGTGAACCCTGTTGACTGCCATTATAAAGCTTGGCTGCGTCAGGATATTTATTAATATTTTTCAGATTATGTTCATCAGAAAGAATTTAGTCATATACACCTAGGATGGCTTGAGGGCGAGTAAAGCTTGGGCTAGTTTTCATTTGAAAGTGAACTAATACTTTAAAGCAGGGGTATTCAACTAAAATTTAAAGAGGTCCAGTTAGAGAAAATTTCTTGAAGCAAAGGTCCGGAAGATCATAATGTCTAACTAGTTAGTGTGATATAAATGATATACATTATAAGTAGCCTAGTAGTTGTATATCTGCATGTAATTGATTCCTGACTGTCAAATCAAATGAATTCAGTACAATATTTATTGTCACATAAAATAGAACTGAACATATATGTAACTGTAGATATGTTCTCTCATTAGCTAAATAAAATAGAGCTACATTTCAAAATAAGAGAAAATAAATAAACAAAAAATTGTACATGTTCAAACTTAAACATGTTCTGACTATGAGTAAAGTTGGCCACATATTCAGAGATTTGAATTTCCCGTATCAATAACTTGTGAGCCAAATTACACAAATAACACCTCTTTTCAATTATTTCACACTCCACTGCTGGTTATACTATAACACTTATTTTGGAAAAATGTATTTTTGCATTTATTTTTTTGTATTTTTTATTATGAAAAATAATGAATAACTTCACCGTAATACACTGCACTATTGACATTTTTCCAAAATAAGTGTTGTAGTATCTACTATCAAGACATCAGTGATGTGTGATCTGAATTTG
Organism: Megalobrama amblycephala; assembly: GCF_018812025.1. NCBI lineage: Eukaryota > Metazoa > Chordata > Actinopteri > Cypriniformes > Xenocyprididae > Megalobrama > Megalobrama amblycephala. The sequence continues at coordinate 1,536 of NW_025953518.1, read as the reverse complement.
GTGACAGTACAGTGTGTTACAATGAAGTTATTACATGTATTTTTCATAATGAAGTTCATAATTTCTTAGTTAAGTTATTGAATATTTTTCATTATAAAAAAATTATTCAAAGTTGTAGTATAAACCAGCAGTGATGTGTGAACTGAATTTGGTGACAATGCAGTGTGTAACATTGAAGTTATTGACTGTTTTTGTAGTTTTAGTTTTTCCAATGTCGAGGATCCTTGGAATTTCAAACAAGGACTGAGTCCTTCGTTCGAAAAATATCCCATATACAGGAAAGGATGCATATGTGTAGCCTACGTGCTCTAAAATCACCCACAATCCAATGCGTGCAGCTCTGTGCTCTTGTTCAAAAATTAAAAAAAAAAATGTCGGACGTTAGCGGGCAATATGCTTTCAAATGTAAGTATATTTACGTTACCAAACATTTGTTATAACTGTAGTAAATATGTCAGATTAAAATCAGTTTTAAATCATAACCTTCTGTTTTGGTTCGGGTCCGTACGGGACGGCTTCTGGGTCCGGACCCGGACCGCGGTCCGCCTGTTAGTGACCTCTGCTTTAAAGGGTTAGTTCATGCAAAAATGAAAATTATCCCATGATTTACTCGAAACACCGGTCATGAATTAGAAGTCTAAAACGATAATTTTTAAAGAGAAATGTCAGAGGATTTCGACGTAAGAGTTTGTTGCCCAGCCCATTTGTTTGAACAGCGAGAGGCGTCTAAGCTTACACTACTCCTACATCCTGCGTCATACATCGTTTCATTCCGCCGGAAGTTATAAATATAGATATTTTTCTTACAAAAATGCATCGCTTCGCTTCATAAGGCCTTTATTAACCCCCTGGAGCCGTATGGATTACTTTTTTTTTTTTTTATGGATGGATGCATTATTTTTTACTTCAAAATGTGGCCCCCCATTCACAACCATTATAAAGCGTGGAGGAGCAAGGATATTTTTAAATATATCTCCGATTGTGTTTGTCTGAAAGAATATAGTCATATACACCTTGGATGACTTGAGGGTGAGTAAATTATGGGATAATTTTCATTTTTAGGTGAATTGTCCCTTTAAACATTAAAGCTGTGCTTTAACACTTTCGCCTGGACCAGAACCTGCGTCCCATGAGTCTACGAGCCTCTCCAGCACTAGACTTGAGTTAAACAGGTCATTTCCCCAGTGCCATGCGAGAACATGCTTCATCCATCATGTTTGCATGAACTCAAAGCCGATTCGATGCCTGACAAAGAAGGCCGTTGCGCAGTAAACATTGTTCAGATGAATTGGCCCACTGATGGGTGTCTGGCAGCTCGGTCTGGGTGTGTTAGGACGTTTGAGCAACAGGGTGAAGGGTCACATTGGCTAACTGGCATGTCTGGGTTCCTGTCCAGGGTGTACCATACATTACTCAGATGCTGGCATCACCATTCATCCATTCCTGGGACAGTGACAAAGGTGACCTCATAACCCTGACCCCAATCTGGACAATCATAGACTAACATGAGAAGGTCATTGGATATGACAATTCATG
>NW_025953517.1:0-23808 GCF_018812025.1 Megalobrama amblycephala | reverse complement strand
TTGAAGAAAAAATATTGGAAATGATTATATTAATTGTTTTTTAATTCAATGAATTCATTTTGTGATTGAATAATTTATGCATCCAAGGGTTAGACATTTAAACAAATCATCTAACACTATATAGAAAAAATGTAAATTAATGTTGGAAAACAATTGGAAGATGGAAAATTGAATTTTCTACTAAATACAAATAATTATGAAACTAGAGCTTCAGTGGTTGGTTGATTGTTCAAGCACTTTTGATGCTATTCTGTGACCTGAAAAAGGTTTTTTTTCTTCTTCTAGATCAAGTAAATGCAAATGCACTGTTGTGTTGAGACGTTTTGATGTGAATAATCAAGCCTTTGATCAGTAACAACTCTCTGCCTGACCTGAATCATATTGCTCTGTCTGTATCACTTTAATAAACAGGTTCTTGGCAGACAAAGGGAAATGGGTTGGTAAAAATACCTGTGGCTCTCTCGCAAGGCTTCTTTGCCCTTCCTCCAGGAGATCATCCCGCGTGGGGACATGCGAGGCCTGCACTCAATCAAAACATCGCCACCCTGCCGAGCCAATGTCTGTGCCTTTAGCACACTATTGGAGAAATCTGGTGCCACTGCTGATGTGAAGAGAAAAACAAGCATCTTACAAAACTGACAGAAAGAAAGATAGATAGACTGACGTCTAAAAGTGTTTGTAAAGTCCATAAAAACACGTAAAATGTAATTACATTACAAACACAAATATCAAAAAGTGTCAATCATTTTAAAGAAAAGCAGCTCAAGAACAGTGACCAAACAAAACATTTTATGTTTTCCACACAATAGACAGCTTGGAATATTCAGAAATAATATTTTTTTCTAATATTATTGTATCATTATTTTAAGAAATAGGTTTTATTATCAATAATTTTATTCTTCTAATGAGACTTTTTTCTTCATTACAAAGGGTTAGTTCACCCCAAAATGAAAATTCAGTCATTAATTACTCACCCTCATGTCGTTTCAAACCCGTAAGACCTTCGTTAATCTTTAGAACACAAATGAAGATCTTTTTAAATCTGAGAGCTTTCTGACCCTCCATTGACAGCCCACACAATACCACTTTCAAGCCCCAGATAGGTAGTAAAGACATTATAATAAATAAGTAATAAGTGTGATTCCAGTGGTTTAACCTCAGTTTTATGAAGTGACATGATTGCTTTGTTTGCGCAAAAAAACATAATTTACACATATTTACAAAATATTAATTTCCCATGCGTCACGCCTGTTCATGTAACAAAGTCCGGTCTCGTGTCAACACAGCACGCATGCGTCACGGTGCTCTCGTGAACATGTGTTGAACATTAATATTTTGTAAATGATGTGGTAAATTATGTTGTGTTTTTTTTTTTTTTTTTTTTTTTTGGGGGGGGTTTTGGGGCAAACATGTAAATGATGACAGAATTTTCATTTTTGGTTGAATTAACCTTTTAATACAACTCTGAGTTTTTTGCCCTTACACTTCCCCCCAAATAATATCAAATTTTAATTAAGGAATTTAAATATGCTCATCTTAGAAGAGGTGTATTTAAGCCACTGATGTATGAAATACATTTTTATGTACATTACCATTCAAAAGTTTGGGGTTGATTAGTTTTAATGTTTTAAGTCTCTGTAACACTATTTTAAGGTTAAGTAGTTACATGTTAATTGTAGTAACAACCATAAATTATGCATAATTACAAGCAACTAAGCCTAAACCAAAACCTAAGACAATATTAAGTGCATGTAGTTAATTAAAACTACTCAGTACTTATTTGTGTAATTACACTGTAATAACGTCACATTAAAATAAAGTGTAAATGAAATCTCTTTTGCTTACCAAGGTATCAAAAATAGAGTAAAAACTGTAATATTGGGAAATATTATTTACATTTACAATTTAAAATAACTGTTCGTCACCATGGAATTATAAGGTTGAAAGTTTTGTCAAAATTGAGTTAGTCACATGTTCTTATCTGTGACAATGTATTTACATTATGTGTTGTTTTTTTAAGTCGTATACATTTTGGGACTTTTTTTTTAGAAAACAAAAAGTTTGTATCTACAAAGGGGTATGTCATGCAAAAACTTTGAAGCTCAATATCTCAAAACTGTTCAGAATGCTGAGAGAACCTTATAATTCCAAGGTGGAGTATTTTCTATTTGAATATATTTTAAAATGTGATTTATTCCTGTGATGGTAAAGCCGAATTTTCAGCATCATTACTCCATTCTTCAGATCCTTCAGAAAGCATTCTAATAATTGGATTTGATGCTCAAGAAACATTTATTTTTATCAATTTTGAAAACAGTTGTGCTGCTTAATTTTTTGGAAAACTCAGTTTTTTGGAAACTGATATATTTTCAGGATTCTTTGATAAAGTTCAGAAAGTTCAAATGACCACCATTTATATGAAATCGAGTTGTTTTGTAACAGTAATACAAAACTTTATACAAACCTGATTCCAAAAAAGCTGGGACACTGTACAAATTGTGAATTAATTGTGACATTGACAAATCTCATAATCTTATATTTTATTCATAGATAACATATCAAATGTTGAAAGTGAGACATTTTGAAATGTCATGCCAAATATTGGCTCATTTTGGATTTCATGAGAGCTACACATTCCAAAAAAGTTGGGACAGGTAGCAATAAGCGGCCGGAAAAGTTAAATGTACATATAAGGAACAGCTGGAGGACCAATTTGCAACTTATTAGGTCAATTGGCAACATGATTGGGTATAAAAAGAGCCTCTCAGAGTGGCAGTGTCTCTCAGAAGTCAAGATGGGCAGAGGATCACCAATTCCCCCAATGCTGCGGCGAAAAATAGTGGAGTAATATCAGAAAGAGTTTCTCAGAGAAAAATTGCAAAGAGTTTGAAGTTATCATCATCTACAGTGCATAATATCATCCAAAGATTCAGAGAATCTGGAACAATCTCTGTGCGTAAGGGTCAAGGCCGGAAAACCATACTGGATGCCCTTGATCTTCGGGCCCTTAGACGGCACTGCATCACATACAGGAATGCTACTGTAATGGAAATCACAACATGGGCTCAGGAATACTTCCAGAAAACATTGTCGGTGAACACAATCCACCGTGCCATTCGCCGTTGCCGGCTAAAACTCTATAGGTCAAAAAAGAAGCCATATCTAAACATGATCCAGAACCGCAGGTGTTTTCTCTGGGCCAAGGCTCATTTAAAATGGACTGTGGCAAAGTGGAAAACTGTTCTGTGGTCAGACGAATCAAAATTTGAAGTTCTTTTTGGAAAACTGGGACGCCATGTCATCCGGACTAAAGAGGACAAGGACAACCCAAGTTGTTATCAGCGCTCAGTTCAGAAGCCTGCATCTCTGATGGTATGGGGTTGCATGAGTGCGTGTGGCATGGGCAGCTTACACATCTGGAAAGGCACCATCAATGCTGAAAGGTATATCCAAGTTCTAGAACAACATATGCTCCCATCCAGACGTCGTCTCTTTCAGGGAAGTCCTTGCATTTTCCAACATGACAATGCCAGACCACATACTGCACCAATTACAACATCATGGCTGCGTAGAAGAAGGATCCGGGTACTGAAATGGCCAGCCTGCAGTCCAGATCTTTCACCAGATCTTTTGTATTCTGAATAAAATATTGAAATTTGAAACTTCCACATCATTGCATTCTGTTTTTATTCACAATTTGTACAGTGTCCCAACTTTTTTGGAATCGGGTTTGTATTTGTAAAAGTCTGTCACTTTTGATCAATTTAATCCATCCTTGTTGACTAAAAGAAGTAATTTACTTAAAAAAAAAAAGAAAAAAAAAACTTACTGATCCCAAACTTTTGAACGCTAGTGTATTTTTGAATTAATAAACAGGACAAAACATTTAGTGTTATGTCACTGACCCATTTCTTCCACACAGCCTGTCAAATGTCTGCATCTCTATTTGCTTCCCTCTTAGCTAAATCTCATCATCGTCTCACTTTCCAGAGGCGGGCGAGAAGGATGTTTTTAATGCGATATACTCAGTTAAGAGCACACTCAAGAGCTCACACTATCCCCCACACACCACTAAGTCAAACCGAGTCAAGCCAGCCAGCACAAATCTAACGGCTCTAAAGTGCGAAGACTGTCTACCTCACATCTCCCCCAGGCAGCAATTTCAGCATACTAGACTTTCCTGCCTGTTTGGCATCCATCTGCACTCAGCGCTGACAGCATCAAAGCACCCATTGTGCTGACAAATGACAGGACTAGGGAACAGAGCACTTCTCTCATCTGCCGCATGATAAAATGGCCTCGAACGTCAACTCCTTTAATCTTCACCGCAGAGATGGGTTTGATCATTGATCCTGTCTAAAGTTATTCTGCTCCTCATAATAGCGGGTCAACTGTTTTTAAATGCGGCGTAAAAGGGCATAGTAAGACTAATGGGTGGTGGCGTTCACTGGCAATGTGTTTGGAATGAGCTTATGAGGAAACAAAACCCACGTGCTGCTCCAAACCAAAACAAACTTCACATCGTACAGACACACATTTGGAAACATATTGTATGGCATATGTTTGGCATATGACCAACTGCATATTAGCTACATATTTCAGAGCATACGAACAGTTGAGGGGCTAGATCCTTGGGAACCCAGGTTCATTGGGAAAACGTGCTTGTGGCGACATCTCTATTGTTGTACGTATTGCGGCAGTTCAGAAATGAAACGTCCAGTGAGTGGCGCTGAAAGTTGAATGCTCTATCAGGTTTAAAATGCTCTACCACCTACACTAAACCCTAAATATACCCCAAAGCAAATGCGAGATAAAAACTAAAAGAGATTTAAAAAAAAAAATGCTGAAGCAACCGTGCCATTTTAGCGGCTTCTACACTGTACAAAAGCAAGTTACCTGGTTACCTTAACATTTTCATTGAAATTAAAAAGTTGAGTTAATACAATGAAGGTTATTGATTTAATCAACAGAAACTCAAAATATGATGTTATCTGAACCACATTAATTATCTAAGTTGATTTGACAAAAGAAAAAAACGTGACTCGTATGTAGGTAGAGCCATGTTTTTCCAATGAGCTTGTGCTGATCTTTAGCAAAGTCTGTTCACTCAGCAGCCATATTTGCAACACCTCGAAGCAGCTATTTCAGGCATCCAAGACCAAGTCCTATCTATTTGAATAGGGGAATCCATAAATATCGTTAAAAAAAGCTGATTAACTCGCCAATGCGTATGAGCAGTCCTAAGCACGAATCTCAGGTTTCTATGGGAACCGGAGCTTCTAATGGCAGCTGCAGTGACACAATGACTTCATCAATCAGCGATTGGCTCTTTTACTAAGAAGGCGGGACGTATTCCGCCATGCTTTGTCTTTAATTACTATGAATTTAGTGATCCCTTACCAATGGCTCTGAGTTCAGCGTTGGCAAACACCCGGCCGTGACGGTTCTCAGCGATACACTGGTACATCCCAGTATCTGACAGGGTCAGACTGCTGATGGATAGCGCCCCGTTTACCACCTGGATTCTGTCCTGGAAACATAACAACAACAATCCCACAATACAACTTAAAACAAAAAGTTTAATGAAAATGTTTCTTTTCAATTGTATTGGTATAAATTAAACAATTAGTGAAGTAACTTGAGTTACAAATGGAATATTCTACATAGAAATTAATTCTGAGAAATCACTGATATACAGTATGCAATCTGCCGTTTTCCTCGATTTTTGGTCCTTGTACACAATGTTCACATTTTTAAACATTTAAAATGTGCAACTTGTCCATGAAACAACATAAAATCATAACCAAACAGTTGTGACAGTTTTGATCAGCTGTCTCACAAAGCTTTCTCCTTCTGCTCTGTGGGTTTAGGTTTTTAGTGTACTCAAGCAGTGTCTCTGACAGAATTAGGGTCGTCCACAATGAGAACACAAGCCGATATGTCTCAACTGCCATCACAGACCATGGTCTTTCCCATCAGTCCCTTGCTGAATTACTGCTAGTGACCAAATAAAAGACAAAGAGTCACTCCTGAGTCATCTCACAAAGGAAAATGAGACACTTTCTATGAATATGGCGTAAAATACCCTTTTCCCTTTTTATTCAAAAAATAGTCAGTGAAAAGATGCTTAACCTTAATAAACTTGCAATAAATTGCAGCTGTCACATTACATTTTTTATTTTATATCCTTAAATATGGATCATTTATATCTTTGTATACACTGTAAAAAACAACCTATAGAATCTACTCAATAAAATTGAGGTAACAATTTGCACTCACTTTGTTTGGGTAGATTCTATCTTATATATTTGAGTAAAGTATACCTAAATTTAACAGCCATGGTAAACTAAAAAAAAATAGGTAAGGTCTACCTAATATTTCTCATTACATCACATAACTAATTACTTATAAAAATTGAGTAATATTAACCCTATTGTAAGCAAGCAACAGTTCATCTACTAAATTATTATTAATAATGATTAGCCAAAAGGAAAAATTAAACATTACTTATTCAGGGAAGGTTGAATTTATATAAAAATGGTCAGACGCAGGAGATTGCATCAATTGCTTTTTTTATTGATCAAATAACATTTTGTATTTTAAACATTTAAAACTAAAGTACAAAATATCCCTTACAATAAATTTCAAGTGATATACAACATCATAATGTAGCATAAATCATTTTGAACATATTCCATTCAAAAATAGATGTCAAAACATACATTAGAAGCAAGACTCAAATACTGTTTCTTCATGTTATCATTTCAAACAATATGTGTTTAGATTTAATGTGTGGCTACAATATTTGCAACTCTGGAAAATAAAAGGAGACTAAAATTAGAGGAGAAACTGATCTCATTTACCTCAAAAGTCTAGCATTCTATATTGATACAAACATTTAAACTTCATTTAAAACTAATTAAAGGGTTAGTTCACCCAAAAATGAAAATTCTGTTATTTATTACTTACCCTCATGCCATTTTACACTCGTAAGACCTTCGTTGATCTTTGGAACACAAATTAAGATATTTTAGTTGAAATCCGATGGCTCCGTGAGGCCTTCATAGCCAGCAATGACATTTCCTCTCTCAAGATCCATTAATGTACTAAAACATATTTAAATCAGTTCATGTGAGTACAGTGGTTCAATATTAATATTATAAAATGACGAGAATATCTTTGGTGCGGCAAAAAAACAAAATAACGACTTATAGAGTGATGGCCGATTTCAAAACACTGCTTCAGGAAGCATCGGATCATTATGAATCAGTGTATCGAATCATGAATAGGATCGCGAGTCAAACCCGGCAAACGGCTGAAATCACGTGACTTTGGCGCTCTGAACTGCAGATTCGACACACTGATTCAGAAAGCATTGGAGCATTGTGAATCAGTGTTTTGAAATCGGCCATCACTATATAAGTCGTTATTTTGTTTTTTCGGCACACCAAAAATATTCTTGTGGCTTTATAATATTAATATTGAACCACTGTACTCACATGAACTGATTTAGATGTGTTTTTAGTATATTAATGGATCTTGAGAGAGGAAATGTCATTGCTCCCTATGTAGGCCTCACGGTGCCATCGGATTTCAACTAAAATACCTTAATTAGTGTTCTGAAGATTAACGAAGGTCTTACGGGTGTGGAACTGCATGAGGGTAAGTAATAAATGACATTATTTTCATTTTTGGGTGAACTAACCCTTTAAGTGCAAAAAAGTACAGACAGCTCATTCCACATCTGGTGGGTCCTCAACTGCGGGATTGTGAATAACCACCAACTTCATTATTTCATTTGTGTGGCCTTCAAGTTCATCCTCCTGTTGAAAAAAACAAACAAACAAAAAATATGTTTTTATGTTAGTTCAAGCAAATTAGCATGCTGTTTGATTACAGTTGTTTTCTTGGTTGATGCCAATTGTTTGATCACAAGCAGGATTTCTGTATTAATCAGCACTTCAATATAAATGGGTAACAAATAAAAATCAAAACCCAAATTCTTCACCTGAGTATCCCATAATGAAACAATTATTAATTTAACAATGTTTAATTAATTAAATAAACAATGTTTGCAGCATCCAATTTAGACAAACGGAAGCTGAAAGGGATAGTTCACCCAAAAATTATGTTTATCTGTTTACCCCCGGGGCATCCAAGATGTAGGTGACTTTGTTTCTTCAGTAGAACACAATTGATGATTTTTAACTCCAACCGTTGCAGTCTGTCAGTCAAATAATGGGAGTGAATGGGAACACCAACAATAAAAGTCAAAAAAACATGCACAGACAAATCCAAATTAATTTATATTTATATAATTTTTACCCCTAAAATACCACTATGTCCAACTGTGTTCAGCATTCGGTTAGTGATGTCTGATCGCGCTCTGACAACGGCAGTAATGTCTAGCACTCTTTGAAGTATATGCGCAAGACATCACTGCCGTTGTCAGAGCGCATTCAGACCTCACTAACCAAGTGCTGAACGCAGTTGGACATAGTGGTGTATTCGAGGTAAAAAATTATATAAATACTGTTCGGTTTCTCGCACAAACTGATCATTTCGTGTCTTAGGACATCAATGTGTCATCACGAGCCGCAGAGTTTAATTTGGATTTGTCTGTGCGCGTTTATTTGACTCTCATTGTTGTTGTTCCCATTCACTCGCATTATATGACTGACAGACGGCAGCGGTTGGAGTTAAAAATCATCATTTGTGTTCTACTGAAGAAACAAAGTCACCTACATCTTGGATGTGCTGGGGGTAAGCAGATAAACATCAAATTTTCATTTTTGGGTGAACTATCCCTTGAAGCATGCTTGCTTGACACGTTACACCTAATGAAGTTAATTTTCTTGTCTCACAGAATGTTTGAGCCTCTGTAAAAAACCAATGAGGTTTGTTCTTGTGTCAAGCAATTAAGTTTGAACTTCTCTAGGTTTGTTGATCAATGTGTATATGAGATTAAAAGTCTACATTAAATTTGTGCATCTAAATCTGTGAGTAAAAATCAATGTCAAGTATTTTCACTGTGATTGTTTTTTAATGATCTGAGCTAATCATGTGACTTTTAGTTCTATGTTAAGCAAGTTTACATGATCTTTGACCTGAAAATCACAACTTTTAATTTTTTTCAGACTTAATACATGATGTAACTACAGAAGAGTCAAGTTTTAAATAGGAAAAATATCGAAACTCTTTGGTCTTTTTTTGAATGAGATGCTAACGATCTAATCAGATTCTATGAACTATGTTAAGATAAAAGTGGTACCGCCTGACCCGAAGTTCAGCTGAATGGATTCGAAAATAAAAAAAAATGAGCATTTTCAAAAGTATTTATTTAACTTGCTTGTTTTGCTTTTGTCTATTTACATATTTTTTAAGTTCAGTGTGTTGAGAGTTTTAATTTTTATTTTTTGTGAAATGAGATAAAAACAGAAAGATACCTCATTTACAGTGCTCAGGAGAGGATGCATCTTGGTACCAAATGCTCCTCCTTTGGCATGCAACAACTGCAGAAAGACGTGGTGTGCACCCATCAAGATTCATCATAAATGTCTCCAAGGAGCCTGTTGTTATACGTCGGAATTCCTCTTTGATCTAGTAAATCAGTACAAGGAAACACAAAAATACAATAATTTTCTCAATTTGAGTCATAGATTATAAGGTTTGAAACCAATTTTAATTAAACAAATGAGACGAACAACAGTTCTTGACAAAAAAAAAAAAAAAAAAAAAATTAAACTAACAAACATCCTTACCTGAGCCTTACTGAACAATCCAGGCCACCTGAAGTTAACTTGTCTTGATAACTGCTATGAAGTCTTTAATTCTTCTTCTAGATTCAAAAAAAATATGTCAGAAACAGGATATTGAAATTATTAGATTATCACACTCCTGTAAAATGAATTGTACATCATTTATATTCATATCCATTTATATTTTCCATATTTTGCTAAATAATTCCACCAACTAGAAGTTATTTGTGCAATGTATTTGAAAATCCAAGTTAACTCAAACAATTGATTTATATAAATCAATTATAAAAACATTACAACTGTTATGTTACAGATCACATAAGGAGCATAAAAAAATACATATTTTCAATCCTTTGCTTTTTGTTGTTAGCAGAGCACATGCTAATCGCTGCATATTAATGCTAACCGTAAATGATAATAGTAATATGGCTTTTATAAACTGATCTCTTCTAACTCAATATCAACAGATAAATGCAAGAAAACTTTAATAGTAGTTATCTATCATACCACATCGACAGCTTTACTGTTATTTTTCTGCTCCGAACGCCTTGTCGTCTGTATAGTAGGCTAACTACATCAACCGTCCATTTCTCTTTCGTCACTTGCTCAAGTTCAACTCACGTGTAACAGCTTCGCTGTGGAGCAGAGGCCGCGCAAGATGGCGACCGTTGAGGAGGTAGTTTTCAGAAGCTGAGGAGAAAAGTTTGTTCCTTCACCTCATATCGTTCTTTTTTTGTTGAATAAATTGACCAATCGGATGTTTAAATGTAATATCTTATTTTTTAACAACCAAATAACCCGGATAGTTGCTGTAAATTGCATTTGAACGTTGTATATCTGACTCAGTAAGACTGCATCAAATGGCGGAAAAACGAAAAGAGAGGGACAGTAAAGGCAAGGAAAAAAGCCTAACAAAGCCGCTGACAAAGATGAAGAACAAAGACGACGAAGTGCACATTTATGGCAATGACATTGAAACAATGCACGCATATGTAGTGCAAGGCGCCGGCGGCGCCATAGTTCCTTTACCGGATTCAACTCCCTGCACCCCTAATCCGAAGAAAAGTAGAGATGAACCGTCCCTGTCTGAAATTCAAGAAAACATTATGCGATGCATAAATGAAAGAGTCAACGGATTAGAGGAGCTCTTAAGGGCAAATACGGTGAGCATTGAAGCTTTGAAGAAAACGACGGAATTCCTCTTCAACGAAGTAAAAGATGTCAAAGATGACATGAAACAATTGAAAAAGGACATGAAAGTGATCCATGAAGTCAGCGATGCACATGGTAAGAAAATGTCCGAGATCGACTCTAGGCTTAACGAGGTAGAACGGTACAAAAGGAGATGGAATTTGAGATTGTACGGTCTGGCGGAGCAGTCGGGTGAAGACGTAAAGGCACAGGTCGTGGATATTTGTTGTGCAGTTCTTCCAGAGCTTACCAGCAAAATACAACAAGATGTGGATATCGTACACCGGCTTGGAAGAAAAATGGATGGAAATGCCACGAGAGGGAGAACCATCATTATCCAGTTTGTATCCAGATCCTTACGAGATTTGCTTTGGAAAGCGGCGAAAACCAGCACCTACCTAAAGTCCAAGGAACTACGGTTTGGCGAGGACTTAACAAACATTGACAAAGATATACGTAAACAACTGTGGCCAAAGGTGGAGGCTGCTCGGCAGGTAGGAAAGAAGGCTTACTTCGTAGGCGTACGAGCCTTCGTTGATGGAAAGGAAATACCTCCTTAAAGACTAAATAAGAGTAAAGTTATATGTGAATGTCTTGATCGGGAACTGCATACGGACAGGTCGGTGACAGTGCGGTCGTTATTGGAGTTATGACATTTAGAACATAGTATGTTTTTTTGTTTTTTCTCAATTTACAGACTGATTAGATCTTTGTTAATTGAAATATCACTATAATGTTGTGTTGTGCAGTATTTTTGGAGGTTTTGATTTAAGTAAAGTATTATTAAGGTCAATTTAGGTTGAAGTTATACTGTTGAGGTGTTAGGAACATGTTTTGTTTCACATTTGTTAAACCTATAAGGTTGCTAATAGCACATTGGTATCTTTGTCAGTTTTATCGTTAAATGTCAGGGGAATTCGTGATTTGCTGAAAAGGAAAGCAGTATTTTTGTTTTGCAGGAAATTTAAATGTGACTTCTATTATATTCAGGAAACACATGCATCTTTGTCAGATTATAGTTTTTGGAAGAGTCAATGGGGGGATGATTTATGGATGTCATATGGGAGTAATCGAGTAGCTGGTGTTGCGATCTTAAAAGGTACATTTAAGGGGAAAATAATTCAAACTAAAATGCATGATTCGGGTAGATGGGTAATATTGGTAGTTGAAAAGAATACTGAATTGTTTATTTTGGGGAATATCTATGCAAGTAATTTTACTACACAAAATAAAAAATTATTTTTGAACTTTGAAGAACAAATTGAAAAAACAGTGGAACGATATAGCAATGCAAAATTAGTACTTGGAGGGGATTTCAATACAGTATGGGATTCTGAAAAGGATTGTTATCCACCCCGTCCAAGTAACAAGTCTGTTCTTCCAGAATTATATAATTTATGTTCTACTTTTGATTTGATTGATATATGGAGACATAAGTGTCCAGAAAAAATTCAGTTTACATGGTGTAAAAAAAATCTTTCTCAACAGTCACGTATAGACTATTGGTTAATTTCAAGGAATTTAATGAATTATGTTAATGAGGTTTCTATAGAACCATCTGTTCTTACAGATCATAAAGCTATTTTTCTCTCGTTAAATACAACTAAATCCAAAGATATAAAAAAATTTACTTATTGGAAAATGAACCAGAATATATTGACAGATGTGCAGTTTAGAAAAGAAGCAAAAAAGGTTATCACAGAATCCTGGAAGAAGGCAAAGCTAACTAACTCTTTTGGTGCAAATTGGGAATTCATGAAATATAACATCAGAACTTTAGCCATAAGGAGAGGAAAAGAAATAGCAAAACATAGACAAGAGAATGAAGAAAAAATTATACAAAAAATTATAAGCCTTTCTGGAAATTGTAATATTGATCAAGAAAATAAAAATAAATTACTACAACTGCAGTTAGAGTTGGATAAAATATATGAATATAAAGCAAAGGGTGCTTTCATAAGATCAAAAAAGAAATGGTTAGAGGAAGGAGAAAAAAATACAAAATATTTTTTAGCATGGAAAAAAGGAAGGTAGAACTTACATCTATGGTCAAATTGAATATTAATGGACATTTAACAGAAAATTCTAAAGAAATATCAAAATATACAGCCCAGTTTTATGAGAAATTATATTCATGTGATGATAAATTGAGTAAGCCACAGTCATTTTTAGACTCTATTAAAAATGACATTCAAAAGATAAGTGAATCTTCTAGTAAATTGTGCGACCAAGAGATTTCTTTAAATGAAGTATTTCACTGTATTAACAAACTAAAAGACAATAAGTCACCAGGAAATGATGGATTAATTAGTGAATTTTATAAATATTTTCAAGAAGAATTGTCACCTTTTTTGTTAAGTGTATTCAGTGAAGCTATACAACAAGGGTATTTACCCAGTTCACTGAAACAAGGCTTAATAACCTTATTACCAAAGCCCAATAAGGATTTATTATTTCTAGAAAATTGGCGTCCGATTACACTAATTAATAATGATGCAAAAATTTTTGCTCGTATATTTGCTGAAAGATTGAAGAAATATCTTGATCCTTTAATTGATGATTGTCAATCAGGATTTATGAAAGGTCGGCACATTTGCAATAATATTAGGCTCATTTTAGATTTAATTGATTATAACGAATTTATTATAGATAATAGTTTTGTTTTATTTGTTGATTTTTTTAAAGCGTTTGATACTATTGATCATAACTTTATGTTAGAGACCCTAAATTTGTTTGGTTTTGGAGAATATTTTAAAAAAGCTATTCAAACACTATACAGTGGCTGTAACAGCTCAATTAAATTATCACATGGAACATCATCCAGATTTGAAATTAGTAGAGGTATACGTCAGGGCTGCCCCATTTCTCCATTCCTTTTCTTACTTGTAACACAAACCATGGCCATTCATATTAAAAAAGATACATTTTGTGGCATTAGAATTTTGGAGAAAGAGTTAAAGTGTTCTCAATTAGCGGACGACACTGCCATTTTTTTAAAAAATGAAACTGAAATTAAAAAAGCTATTGAGTGCCTTAATATTTTCTCGTCTGTTTCCGGTTTATGTTTAAATATTAAAAAATGTGTGTTATTTCCTTTGAAAACATGTATTCATAATAACATACTGGGTATTCCAGTAAAAGAGATTGTAGATTATTTAGGTATTAAGATCTGTAAGGACCAAAAGGAGAGAAATAATTTAAATTTTACACCAATTATTAAGAAAGTTAAACAAAAATTAAACTCTTGGTTAATGAGAGATCTATCATTAAAAGGAAGAATATTATTATCTAAAACTGAAGGGTTGTCACGCTTAGTGTATACATCTCTTGCATTAGATGTTCCACAATCTGTTATAAAAGAGGTAGATACTATTTTGTTTAATTTCATCTGGAAGAACAGACCACATTATTTAAAGAGAACAGTTATGTGTAACCCAATTGAAGATGGTGGTCTAAATGTACTTGACTTTAATACTGCAAACTGTGTATTTAAAAACAAATGGATAAAGAACTACTTGAACTCTAAAGATAAGATTTGGAATGTCATCCCTGAATTAATTTTTGATAAATTGGGGGGTTTAGAATTTTTTTTGAGGTGTAATTTTGATGTAAACAAGGTTCCGATAAAGCTTTCTTCTTTTCATAAACAGGTTTTTTTATTATGGATGCTCATTTTTAAGCATAACTTTTCTCCACACAACTCTGTGATTTGGAACAACAAATATATTAAGTTTAAAAATAAATCTTTATTTTACAGAAATTGGTACGATAATGGTATAATTTTGGTGAGGCAGCTATTTAAGAATAACGGACAGCTCTTTAATTACTGTGAATTCCTGAATCATTATAAGATCCCTATAACTGCTAAGGAGTTTGCAGTAGTATTTGATGCTATTCCTAGTGGTCTTATTCAACTTTTATCAGGCAATATATCTTCTGAGCCTTTTCCCTTATATACAGATCAGTTAAGTATTAATGGTGTGAAAATTATAGATAAAAAATTTAATAATGTTTATATTAAAAAATTATGTAGATGTACATTATTGCCCAAATGCAAACCCTTTTGGAACTCGATATATAATCAGGTTGAATGGAAAGAGGTCTGGAGCTTACCTAGTAAATACTGCCTCACCAATAAAGTTAAAGAAATTACATATAAGGTTATTCATTTGATTTATCCAGCGAGACAAGTAGTCTCAAGATTTTTCAGAGACATGGAGACTACATGTGTCTTTTGTAATTCAGAAGAAGAATCCATAAAACACTTATTTTTTGAATGTGTATTTGCTCAGTCATTCTGGATTGATATTGAATATCTAATATTCAAATTAACAAAATTAAAGATTCAGCTATCTGGTAAAGATATATTTTTGTTATATAAAAATAAGATTTTGGAGCAAAATTTGATGATTAACTTAATAATTATGTATGGAAAATATCACATACACAAACAGAAATGGAATAATAATAAACCTAACATTATATTGTTTAAAATTGAATTGAAGCATTATATTGAGGCCCTAAAGGATGCAAGAAATAAAAAAGCGATACGGATGTATAAAATTTTTGAATCCTTTTCTTTTTGGAACACTCTGTAAATTTTTTTCTTTTTCCCCTGTAGTTTTTTTTTTTTTTTTTTTTCTTTTTCTTCTTTTCTTTTCTTTTCTTAGTTTATTTCTTCTTTCTGTTGTTCCTTTGATGCTATTATGAATGTAATACATAAGAGTTGAACACATTGTGATCCTCTGTATGTATATTGTTCTTGTTTTGCAATAAAAAAAAAAAAAAAAAAAAAAAAAAAAAAAAAAAAAAAAAAAAAAAAAAAAAAAAAAAAAAACAGCTTCGCTGTGCACGAATTTCAGCCATGTACATTACAATAATGGAAGCTATATTTAAATCATTAACGTAGATGTTTACTCGCATTCGCAGGGGCAAGTAACGTTACTGGACAATGTATTCCGCTTCCAATGTTAACTTGACTGACAACAAATTATAACATGTCAATCTGTCACCAGACTGTGGTGCGACAACAGAGACAGAGAAATGACTATTCTTCTGGTAGATTTTAACGTTAAACAACTTAACATTTGCATTCATGATGATATCAACAAGTTAAATAAAAACTTACCTGTAGGTTCACCAATCAATGTTCCGCCACCGCCAATGACATGGAAGATTCCCGCCTGGATGTTGACGCATGCGCACTTTGCGGTGCCAAAGCTAATATTTAGGGTAAATTTTACTTAATTTTTTAGTCTTGCAGTTAATACTAATAAGAAATAGATAGTGGAGGTAGAATGTACCCATTATTTTTTATTTTATTTGCTAACTCATATACTTAAGTAAACTATAACTGATTTTCATGGGTTGTATTTAACACCCTCAAGAGTAATTTTTTACAGTGTATCTGTGTGTGTGTATGTGTGTGTATTTACATAGATACACACACACACATGCACTGTATATATTTTTAAATTATTGACCACAAGGCAGCGTCATTATTTCAAATAGGGGATACACGTATTTCATGTGTTTAAAGGTTGTAACCTTTTTTTTTTTTTTTTATCAAATTTAACAAAATATAAATAAGTCAATATATCATCAATCCTTCTTCCAAAACGTGTTTTTGTCTAATCCTGATTCACTATGGTAAGCCTATTATGTTTATATTTCAGACCAGAGGGAATGGTTTTCATGGTAAACTGTGTACATACGTCACTTGCCTGTGAGTGTCTCACAGAAAGAGAATGTGACAGAGCTCATAATAAAACAAAAATCAACACTGGATTGGTTTTTTGGGAGATGGCGAGAACCGAGGGATTTTAAATGTTGTAAAAGCGACATGGACATGGCGTTTTTATTTCTCAAGAGGTGAGTAAGGCTCTCTAACAGAGTTCATATTAAAGCATTATCTACTGTGAAGGGTTATATTCATCCACGCAGTCACGCAGAGCAGAAGCACAACCAAAACAATGTTCTTCTGCAAAATGCATACAGTTTTGTTTGTTAACCACTAGAGGACCAAAAGTTACATAGTGAACCTTTAAAGGGTTAGTTCACCCCAAAATGAAAATTCTGTCATTAATTACTCACCCTCGTGAAGAGAATCAATTGCTTGTTATGATGAACATTTTACAGATACAGTGAACATCCTCTTCCAGAAGCTCAAACGTGCTGCGTAACCAGTGAGGTTCATTCTGGTGTGTTACATAGCATGTTTGAGCTTCTGGAAGTGGTTTGATCTTGTGCATTATTCATGTTAGGTTGAGCTTCTGCTTATGTTCGCTGATCAATGTTTACATGCGAGTAAAAGCCTAAATTAAATCTGTTGATCATAACAAGCGATCGATTCTCTTCCGAAAATTTGGACTAAACCACTCAATTCATATGGATTACTTTTCCGATCTCTTTATTAAGTTTTTGAAGCGTCAAAGTGGTAGTTACAAAGTCAGTCAATGGAAGGAAATCTGACAGCATTCTGTCATCAAAAATATCTTAATTTGTGTTCTGAAGATGAACAGAGGTCTTACAGGTGTGGAACGACATGAGGGTGAGTAATTAATGACATTATTTTCATTTTTGGGTGAACTAACCCTTTAAACTGGTTACAGCTCATGTTAGGTACATTTCATGTAAGATGCTGTTTTTAATATGTCAAAACAACAAAACATGTATGGCGTTATTTTACTGTCAATTGTCGAGAGCACATTATTGTGACGCGAGAGCATATCAATGTAATGCGCGAGCGCAAATCTGTCCGCTCGCGCGCGGATTTCCTCTGCTCTCGCGCAAATCTGTCCGCTCGCGCGTGGATTTCCTTTGCTCTCGCGCAAATCTGGACGCGCGCGCTCAAATATATAGTGCTCTCTTATGAACTGCCTCTCCTCTCGCTCAGATATTGCGTGTGCACGCTCAAACTGTTTCCTGCGCGCTCAAACTGCACATGTGCGCTCACGAATCTCTCCGTGCTCTTGCAGAAATTAATTTGCTTTTGGATTAAACGCTGTCAAAAGTTATAAACCAATCAGAAGAGACGACTGATCCATGAAAATGCTACATGGAATCTTATTGGCTGAGAGTGAACTGCGCCTGGAATTCTTTCGACAAAGATATGTATTTTATTTAT
Source organism: Megalobrama amblycephala (assembly GCF_018812025.1). NCBI lineage: Eukaryota > Metazoa > Chordata > Actinopteri > Cypriniformes > Xenocyprididae > Megalobrama > Megalobrama amblycephala. Next base: position 5,733 of record NW_025953517.1, on the reverse strand, counting down.
TCACAATTTAATAATATTTATCAAATGTAACCTAGTCTAACTGCATCACATTACAGGTCAAACCCCGATTTATCTAAACAAACAAACAAAAAATGTTTCTTAAAGTTATTGTGGTCATACGTTTTGTGTTGAAATTTAAAAAAAAAAAAAATAGGTAACATTTTACAGCTGTTTGTTGGTTGTTTTACTTCACAGTGCATTTAATAATGTTAACAAATACAACATTTGATTTTAATAACGTATTAGTAAATGTTGAAATTAACATTAACAAATATTAATAATGCTGAAGAAGAGCAATTCATTATTAGTTAATGTTAACTAATGCAGTTAAATAATGTTAATGCAACCTTATTGTAAAGTATTACCAACAAACATCTTCTGATTTAAGACCGAACAAGATCAGGGTCATATCGTCATTCCCTTAATACTTAATGTGGAGATCACATACCACCATAGTCAATTTCTTTTGAGGTCTGGAATTAATGATTCTGATACATCAAATACATTCTGATACATCAAATACATTTTAACAGTCACTGGTCACCACCTACTGGCAGAACAGTGTAACAACATTAGTTTCAACATTCATTTAGCTACTTATTTTAATTGCTGAAATCAGTGTATATTCAGACTATAAATTGTTATTGCAATACTTGCATTATTATTTAATGTTTGCAACACAGATGTAGCAATAGTATGTTGTTGAAAACACTTTGAGAAGCTGTTTAAAACATATAGCTTACATGACCACTGCTTTCAGCAGCAATGCAAAAGCAGGTTTAAATATTCTGGTATGATTGTAATTTCAAAAGGTTTAATAGACATAACCGAATCGTTGTCATTTAGGAATAAGATCGCGTTCTTTTGCTTAATCGTGCATACACAAGAGCTTAGGTATTTTTGTATGTCATGTTTTATACCAGACCTCAAAAGAAATTGACTATGGTGGTATGTGATCTCCACATTAAGTATTAAGGGAATGACGATTTGACCCTGATCTAGTTCGGTCTTAAATCAGAAGATGTTTGTTGGTAATACTTTACAATAAGGTTGCGTTAACATTATTTAACTGCATTAGTTAACATTAACTAATAATGAATTGCTCTTCTTCAGCATTTATTAATATTTGTTAATGTTAATTTCAACATTTACTAATACGTTATTAAAATCAAATGTTGTATTTGTTAACATTATTAAATGCACTGTGAAGTAAACAACCAACAAACAGCTGTATTTTTAACGTTAACAAAGATTAATAATTACAGTAATGTATTGCACATTGTTAGTTCATGTTAGATAATACATTAACTAATGTTAACAAATAAAAACCTTATTGTAAAATGTTACCTATTTTTTTTTTAAAAATTTCAACACAAAACGTATGACCACAATAACTTTAAGAAACATTTTTTGTTTGTTTGTTTAGATAAATAGGGGTTTGACCTGTAATGTGATGCAGTTAGTCTAGGTTACATTTGATAAATATTATTAAATTGTGAATAAATCAAATACATATCTTTGTCGAAAGAATTCCAGGCGCAGTTCACTCTCAGCCAATAAGATTCCATGTAGCATTTTCATGGATCAGTCGTCTCTTCTGATTGGTTTATAACTTTTGACAGCGTTTAATCCAAAAGCAAATTAATTTCTGCAAGAGCACGGAGAGATTCGTGAGCGCACATGTGCAGTTTGAGCGCGCAGGAAACAGTTTGAGCGTGGACACGCAATATCTGAGCAAGAGGAGAGGCAGTTCATAAGAGAGCACTGTATATTTGAGCGCGCGCGTCCAGATTTGCGCGAGAGCAAAGGAAATCCGCGCGAGCGGACAGATTTGCGCGAGAGCAGAGGAAATCCGCGCACGAGCGGACAGATTTGCGCGAGAGCAGAGGAAATCCGCGCGCGAGCGGACAGATTTGCGCTCGCGCATTACATTGATATGCTCTCGCGTCACAATAATGTGCTCTCGACAATTGACAGTAAAATAACGCCATAAACATGGGACTTGTGCTTGTAATTCGTAAAAAAAAAAAAAAAAAAAGAAGTAATGGGACACCACCAAAGTGTACCATATTCATGGAAAGTGCCTACTATAAAATAATTGACCGCTGTGAAGGGAGCAGAACGGAGGATGAATTTAATCCACAGTAGCTATGGATTGCTGCTGATGGGCGGTCTATATATATTTTTTATCCTGGCCAAACACTTACTCGTAAAGTCCCTGTTATGCTGCCATTGTGCTCACTTGAGTGCAAAAAATTTGAATGGTGCATTCAGGTTGAATGAATTGAGATTTAAAGAGCTCAGATATCTGCACTCACGCTCGGGCACTTCAGAGTCTGATGGCATTAGCTTTATGCCACTTGAATTTCATTGTTCCAGTTCAGCTAGGAAAATGGTGTAACTCTCCGCCCATGTGGTCCGCTCCGACATGAAGCATCACAATCTAACTGATATCATAAACAGAACGCTTCATATGTGTGATGTTGACTGGGGTAAACTGAGAAGATCAGTACGGCCTCCAGCAGCAAAGACAAATGGTGGCATAAATCAGCTTTATGGGGGTAATTAATTAGGGGTGACATTCCACTGAAATCAGCACTTTCCCCCTCGACGGGAGAGCGGCATTTGAGTGGGCTGTGCTGCACCAGACTGATTAAGTTGCCCACCTGAATAGACATCACAAAGATTGCCCCAACATTATGGGTATTGGCTTGGCAGGCGAAATATTGTTGCTGAGGTAAACATTTACATAAGCAGATGATGATTTGGTGTGGTATCAGGGTATACATACATATATATATATATATATATATATATATATATATATATATATATATATATATATATATATATATATACACACACACACACACGTATATAAGAGTTTTGTACCCAACCAACAAAAATATGTTCTAGTAACATTTTGCTACCATTAAGTTAGGAAAACATTATTTTTGAATGTTATATGAACGTTCTTATAAACATTTTTTTTCTTATTTATGAAAACGTTAAGGAAACACTGCATTCTATCATTCTTAACAGATTATGCGAACGTTACTTTTGAATGTTCTCTGAATATTCTGAAACAATTTGTAACAATTAAAAAAGTTAGATGAAAATCCACCTAAAATGTTTAAAAAAAACGTTCCATGATGATGTATAATTAACGTTGTTGTGCTTACGTTTAAAGAACATTCTTAGATTAGATAACTTTGAGCATTTTATTAAAACTTACTGGAATAATGTTTGTTTATAACTTTGAGAGAACCTTTCCAGAATGTTAGCCAAAGAGCTGGATGATGAGCTCTTTATATATGAAAATATATATTAAATTAACTAATTTAATAATTGACTATCTTTATAACGGAACTGAATAAACACTGAACTGGCTTCATGTTATGAAGTGAAGTGAAGTGAAGCAAAGTATGGTGTCCCATTCTCGGAATTTGTGCTCTGCATTTCACCCATCCAAGTGCACACAGTATTGAGTACTGAACACACACACACCGGGAGCAGCGGGCAGCAATTTTTTGCTGCGGTGCCCAGGGAGCGATTGGGAGTTAGGTGCCCTGCTCAAGGGCATCTGAGTTGTGAGAGTGGAAGAGAGTGCTGTTCATTCACTCCCCTCACCTACATTTCCTGCCGGTATTAAGACTCAAACCCACGACCTTCGTGTTGCTGACTCCCTAACCATTAGGCCACAACTGCTCCATTATCACTGTAAAGCTGCTTCGAAACATGTATTGTATAAAATACATAACTAACATCACATAAATATAGACTATACAACAGTTCCAGTTCCAGTCTTTTGAATCGGCAAGTGGGGTTACAACATCGCTGATATTTTGAATGATAGCACTGGAATTTTACTATTTGTATCATTTTTTTTGACATATACTTTCACTTCTATGGCTCCAAAACCTGCCTATATTATGTCTGAAATGTCTCTTCAGCCTGCGGCCTCATGCCTGCTGGCAAATCACTGCTGTGCTGAAGTTCAGTACAACCAATGTGCCTTTAAGGCAAGCTTTTCCTTGACGGTCATCTCGGTAACGCCTAGGGCAGTTATTTTCTATGTAGGCAGTAAACAAATACAGTGAAAAAAAACAACAACAAAAAAAAACAAAACAAACAAAAAAAACCTGTATGTGTTTCTTTCTTCTGTTCAACACAAAAGAAAATTGTTATATTTCAAAAGATATTTTGAAGAATGTTGTCAACCAGACAGTTATAGTATAGTATTTAATAGTATTTTATCCCCACTATGGAAGTCAGTGGATACCTTCAACTGTTTGGTTAACGGCATTCTTCAAAATATCTTCTTTTGTGTTCAACAGAACTCATACAAGTTTGGAACAACATGAAGGCAAGTAATTGATGTCAGAATGTTCATTTTTAGGTGAACTATCCCACAAAATATTAAAAATTCCACAAAACAACAAACAAAAAATAAATGAAAATTAATAATAATAAATAAATTAAGGTTGGTCAAGATTAAACAAAAATCCCACTATCTGGCATAAAGCAACAAACTAAATAAATACTAAATGCAGCTAATTAAAATTAAAATATGGCTTTATTTATAAGTAAATTAAAAATAGAAAGATAAACTGTATTATTCAACTAAATCTTTATTTATTTATCACAAAATTCTGAGACAGACTGTATGTTATGTAAAATGCATTGCTTTGGACTTTTGGCAACACTACTGAGCGATAACTCAATTTTCAAATCAAATGGAAACATTGAAATGAGCCATCTATACAAACCGATTTACTCAAATGAATCAGACTCAGACTCAATGCTAACTTGAGAGAGAGACGAAAATCTAGAAGAGTATATTTGATTATTGCCCCAGCTCGCTTGAGCAGAATACAATGTGACCTAATTTTGTAACACTTTACTTCTAAAGCATTTATTAATGCATTATTAAAATTCCATAGGTTGTATCGATTAATATTATTTAAAGGATCTGAGTCAACATGATCTAACAATGAACAGATGTTAATGCATTTTTACATTAACAAAGATAAATAAATACTGGAACAAATCTGTTGATCATTGTTAGTTAAAATCAGTTAATACAAGGGTTACCCATCATTCTACTGTACAGTTACTACTTACTGCTACCACTGCTCACTGTACAGTTATTCTTTAACAGTGATGATATATGGAGCTTCTGTGATGTGCTCTGAATACTGCATTCGGGTGATGGTGGCTGGTAAGGAAATGCAGAGCCTTTGTCTGTTCATTGTAATCATCAAATAACAAACGACACTCTTCTTCTGACTACATGGATGACCTTTGGTCTGGAGATTGATCAAATGCTGAGGTAGACGATGGTGACATTTACAAAATGGTAACACCTAAGCTCATTAAGAGTGCAGCCTCACACGCTGAGTTCTTGTTCACTATCTCTCAGAGTGATGAAACAAGCTCTGTTGTACTTGACACTATAATGCAGCACATGACTACTGTGAACCTTACAACAACTAAGAGGAACCTAAATCAGACCTCTGGAAATACACATGCAGAATACTAAAATTAACCCTCTGGGGTCTGAGGATTTTTGGGGCCCTGGAGAAGTTTTGACATTTGTGCTTTTTTCAGTTGTTCATAAACATATTAATGGAAAAATTGTCATTACACTGTATTCAGCACAAACTAGGCTACAATAATATGTTAGGAACATGTATGTACACGTTTGTGTTTTTGAAGGAATAACGTTTATGC
>NW_025953516.1:28408-51455 GCF_018812025.1 Megalobrama amblycephala | reverse complement strand
GTCACGCGTGACCTTTCCAACATGATTATGTAATGCGTGGCGTATCACAGAGCAGTGCAAGATGAGCATTTGTGGTTAAAAAGTATATAAATGTTTATTTTATTTTACAAAATGAGCGATTGTTTCTCTAGATAAGACTCTTATTCCCCGTCTGGGATCATGTAGAGCTCTTTGAAGCTGCACTGAAACTGACATTTGGACCTTCAACCCGTTGAACCCCAGTGAAGTCCATTATATGGAGAAAAATCCTGGAATGTTTTCATCAAAAACATTCATTTCTTTTCGACTGAAGAAAGAAAGACATGAACATCTTGGATGACATGGGGGTGAATAAATTATCAGGAAATTTGAATTTTGAAGTGAACTAATCCTTTAAGTATAAATCAATTTCGGAAAATTGTTTTGAAAAATTAATAATGGATTCTGTCATTTACTTCTCGCATATATAAATTTTATTTTTATTTTTTTGCACAAAAGTGACCGTGAATGCAGCATAGCATACTTTAGCTGGCAGAAAAATTCCCCGTTCATTTTCCCCCCTTACGTGATGTAGAAGAATTAGGAGTCTAACCCTAACTTTCATATGTTCATATTCAGGTTCAATATATTATAATTGGATGCACTTTTGAACTATTGTTGGTCTGTACATGCTCAAATTTTGCAGGACATTTTCCAGATTTCATAACCATGCCAAACACACTACCATTCAAAAGTTTGGGGTCGGTAAGATTTTTTTTCCCCCCAAAGAAAATTAAACTTTTATTCAGCAAGGATGCATTCAGTTGATCAAATGTTACAGTAAAGAGATTCATAATTTTCTGTTTCAAATAAATGTTCTTTTGGAAATCGTATCACATCACAGGAATAAATTATAGTTTAAAATATATTAAAATAATATGTAATATTTTAATAATTTAAAATATATTAGATTATTTTTTAATTAAATAAATGCACTTTTTCCAAAATTAAAAATATATATATATATATTGCTGACCCTAAACTTTTGAATGGTAGCGTACATTATATTGCATTGTAAAAATCGCATCAAGTGGTCACAGATTGCCTGAAATATAATTTAAATTATAAACTAAAACTTTACTAGTTTAGAAGGAGTTCATGCATGAACTTGACTGAATTATTTTCACTTTTTTAAATTGAAATGAACATTTGCAAGAGGGGAATCCTAAGAGAATGATTGAGCCTTATTTCTATCTATCTTTATAAGATGTACTCAGTATGTCAGGGTAATTCTAGAATTGACAACGTAAAACTCAGACAGCATATTTGGGATTTATTTTTAAAGAATTTGATTGTTCATTTGTCTTCATGTCAGTGTCAAAGGTCTGAGTGACTTCTTACATGACACAGTGGATATAATAAGATGGTTTTATGATCCGATATATAAATATATATTTTCAATTATTAATCATACTAAAGGGAAATATCTTTTAAACTGGAAACGTGTATATAAAAACAATGTATATATTTATCATACAGGGCGTTCTTTCACGCATAAAGAGAGTTTTACAGAACTGTTCGTTGTTTGGAGGCAGGTTGACATTCCTTTAAAGTTGAAAGTGAAATGGATTACTCTCACATCATAATGTGACCAGTCAGAAGTTTCTTCCATTATAATTTGAGTTTTGCCAACTGTGAAAGCTGATTGGTCAAAAAATTCTGCGCCACGTAGTTGCAAACCTGTTCTGTGTTGCTGTGATTGTAGTTTTAATTTCAAAGTGGACAAACGAATTGCTTGCCGCGTCGGAGTCGGATGGTTAGGACAGTGTTTTTGTTTTGCACGATTTGAGTGCGTTTCGCCTCTTCTCCTGTAGATACCCTCAAACACACACATCTGATCCAGACCGCAGATTTGTGTTTTCAATATATTTACGAAAAGATTATCTTTGTTTAATAGTGATTGTGTTTTGCTCATGCTGTTACTGCTTTATGATCTATAAAAAAGGCACTTAGAGCATTGAACTACAAAATGTATTGTTGAATGTCGTTTTGTTTACTGACTTGCACCTCCAAATATCTCTAATATACACCCATAAGATGGTTTTCAACTGCTTTGTGTTCTTTTGAAAAGGGGACTGTTCTCACCTAACTGAACCTGATTGGACTCTTCTAGTTTACACCGCTTGTGGCATCACGGTCTTTGTTGGGGATCCAAAATGGATGCTCAGAGTCGGCTGTTCATTGTGGACACTGGGGGAAGAAAGAGCATGATGTATGTACTTTTTCGAACGGTGGTCTGGGAATTTTTCATTTTTTTTTTAAAAAGATAAATAATAAAACTAATATTAAACTAGGCAACTAAATTTGATTCAAATAAAGAAAATATCAAAAGTAAAATATGATGCAAATAAAAAATATTTGACTAAAATAAATTAAACTTGATTTCGATAAATACATTGGATTAAGTAAATATATACATTTGATTCAAATAAATAAAATTTGATTTAAATAAATCAGATCTAACAGTGCAGTAGTATAGTATGGAGGACCAAACCTGCAGAAATTAAAAATAAATTTTGCTTTAGAGAAGAGAGAGAGTTACTGACGATCCTCATTTTAACTGAGTGAGATTCTCCAGTTTTGTTGTTGTTGAGCAACTGAAACCTAAGCTGTTAAAGCTCCGCCCTCTTTTGAAAAGGGGGCGGGAGCAGCAGCTCATTTGCATTTAAAGGGACACACACAAATAGGGGCAAATTTGACAAGCTATAATAAATGATCTGTGGGGTATTTTGAGCTGAAACATTCTGGGGATATCAGAGACTTACATTACATCTTGTATAAGGGCATTACAGGTCACCTTTAAATATTTGCTGACTGTCCTCAGGGGACAGCGAGAGATAAAGCCAGGCATGACAAAGGGCATGTGAGGTAATGCTACCATGCGGTGAGCTGGCAACAGAACCGAAGGCAGATGGTCGCACTGCTTATAGTCGGAGGTGACTGTAATCTCGATAAGTGGGGGTGATAAATCTCTTGAGTATGGCAACATTACAGAGGTCTTCGTTATTAACAGAAAAATGTCTTGTTGTTTTAAGGTTAATGAAACTACACTAAGCGGAAAATGTCCTGCCAGAAAATAACCAGTACCATTTCTGTTTTTCCTTGTTCTGTCAGTCTATAAAAGGTAAGTAAGCAAAGGTAAGATAATAATAATTTATTAATTTAAATACTTTTAGGACATCCTGCAGCCCTCTTGGAAGTTTGTTGAGGCCACCTGGGTATGCTGCCCTAATCCTATATCTTTGAGAAATTAATTTTTAAAGTTTGATTAAGGAAATAATAGCATAAAAATAAATGGCACACTGCAAACAAAATGCTGTTCTTACTTAGAATTTTTGTCTTGTTTCCAGTCCAAATATCTAAAAATTCTTAGATCAAGAAGCATTTTCTTGACAAGTAAAAATTATTTTCTTGTTTTTAGAAAAAAAAAAGAAGTCAAAATTAAGTGAGTTTTTCCTTAAAGGTGCTAAAGAGGATGTTTTGTTTTATACATTTTTTGCAATATTACTTGAAACTGTCTTTACTAACTGATAAAAGACTATTTATTAGGTGCACTGAAAGTAATAATATTAATATACATCATCTGTGCACGAGGTAGGGCCTTAAAAACATCAGCCAATCGTTTACGCAGATTGGCCCTCTGGCTTGTCAATCACTGCCGTGACGTTCCTTGTGAGAGATGTGCGCGGCTGCGCGCTCCAGTAACTTTCCACACTCCACAGGCGCTGCATGCAATGTTTTTGTCAGGTGACAGGAGTAACAACTGCAGATTATGAGTTACCTGCGGTGAGTCCGACATAATGAATCCACTAACACGACACAGCGAATGCCGGTGGTAAACACTCGTGTTCCAATACTCGTGCACAAGTTTTGGGAGGCGTTCCTTTGAAATGAGCTGTGAAGAAGGGGGGCTGTTTTTACGCATGCGCTCATTTCAAAAACTCACTAACAGTCTTTGGTTTCTCAGTCGACGAAAAGATCCTCTTTAGCACCTTTAAAACAAACAAAATAATCTTAATAAAAACTGAACACGAGATTATACAGCTTATGTTTGGTTTGAAATAAGATTATTTTGCTTACCCCACTGGCAGATTATGTTGCTTGTTTTAAAGGAAAAACTCACTTAATTTTGACTTATTTTTACCAAAACAAAAAAATAATTTTTATTTGTCAAGAAAGTGCTTCTTGATTTAAGAACTTTAAGATATTTTGACTAGAAACAAGACAAAACCATTTTTTGCAGTGCAACTATGACTAAATAACATATTAAGCACAAAATTCTTATGGTATTGATTCACATTTGTGTTTACTAGAAAAAGACTGAGAACCTGAAACAGAAAGTATAGTCTTCCATCTAAAATTCCCAAATGTTCCACATTTTTTGGGTAAAATTGCATGATCAACTAACAACAAAAAGAGTCTCTCAAGAATTGAGCTGAACATTTTTATGGGACAATTTCATCACACTTGTCATTTAAAGCATTGAGATTGTGATTATGCAAATATAGCTTAAAAATAGTAATCCTTATTAGAATAATGATGTGTCACGTCACTGAAGTCTGCTTTTGGAGAGCCGTCATTCATCTTTCTTCAGTATTCTAGCAGCAATGTCTCTCTCCTAAAGCAAATAAATGCATAAAACAACATTGATTAACCACTTCAATCTTATCAAAGCTGATCAAGTGTGCTATCCGTGTCCCACCAGGAAGAAGCACATAAAAGCATGTATTTATTTGTTATTGCCAAGCAACTACGCAAACTTTCGCTAGACCTTTGCAGTCTCCAAAACTTTCCAAAAAAGCAGAGAACATTCTCTGATTGGCTGATAAGTTTTACACTCTTAGACGAAAAGGTTCCATATGCAGTAGAACCTTGAAGGTGAAAAATGAAAATTCTGTCATCATTTATTCACTTTCATGTCGTTCCAAACCCGTAAGACTTCTGTTCAGAACACAAATGAAGATATTTTTGATGAAATCTGAGATTTCTGTCCCTCCATTGACAGTCTACACCAACTACCACTTTGACGCTTCAAAAGGTTCATAAAGAGATCATAAAACGAATCCATATGAATTGAGCGGTTTAGTCCAAATTTTCTGAAGAGACACGATCGCTTTATATGATGAACAGACTGAATTTAAACTTTTATTCACATATAAACATTCACCTTTTATGGTTTCCCATCATGGGATCATTTCAAATATAATATAATAAGTAATATAAATAGAATATATATTTTACTACTTGTACTCACCATTTTAAGTTCATCAGCACAAGCATCAAGTTTTACCCTCAACTCTTCTGTAACAGTAACATCAGACCGCACTGACCAGAGACCATCCCTGAAGCTCACAGGCATAGAAAACACCAAACCTGCTGGAATCCCAAACTGCCCTGCAGATTTAGAAAGGTCACACATGCTGATCATGCATTTACAAGCATTAGCTATAAAGTAACAATAAAAGATTCATTATAAATATGCATACTATAAGCCATATTTATTTCATGTTTGAGGATGATTTGTTTGATCTTGCCTGTACTAAGAACACCCAATGAGAAAACTTCCTCTGGAGAAGCTTCATTATTCCAGGCCCTTAAAATGCTCATTATTCCATTGGTTGATGATATTGCTGTGGCTTTGTTAGTCATTGATGAAATTGTGGCACGATGTTTATGTACTAAAGTCATAAAATCTGTCTCCAGCCATTTCCTTATAAAACAAAAGATGAGTATAATTATGAGTTTAATTAATGTATTTAAGATATGTATGGACTGTTCATCTGATGACATACATCTGATTTATTGTTTACTTAATTATACCATTTATAATGATTCATGAATGGATTCATAATGAAATTGCGTAAAAGAGCCATATGGCCTGAGTCATGCACCACAATGATCTTTACCAATCATAAATCATTTCAATGACTCGCTGAGAAAAACCATCTGGTCCCCAAATTGCGCCATCATATCTGAAAACCTTCGCCCTCTGCAGGTCAATATGGTAACTGCCACTGATGTTTCCCCATACAATAACATTAGTCATGTCTGTGAATATAAGAAAAAGGGAAAATTTGAGCATGCACAGCAAAAGACATTAAGAAAAGAATAACATATTTTTAATTATTTTATTTTATTAATATAATTATTTATGGAAATAATTATTATAGGAAATATAATATATAATATAATATAATATAATTATTAAAGGAAAAATAAGTTGATTTTAAATTTCATGGCATCAACACATCTCAAAAAAGTTGGGGCAAGGCCATGTTTACCACTGTGTGGCATCCCCTCTTCTTTTTATAACAGTCTACAAACGTCTGGGGACTGAGGAGACAAGTTGCTCAAGTTTAGGAATAGGAATGTTGTCCCATTCTTGTCTAATACAGGCTTCTAGTTGCTCAACTGTCTTAGGTCTTCTTTGTCGCATCTTCCTCTTTATGATTCGGCAAATGTTTTCTATGGGTGAAAGATCTGGACTGCAGGCTGGCCATTTCAGTACCCGGATCCTTCTTCTACGCAGCCATGATGTTGTAATTGATATAGTATGTGGTCTGGCATTGTCATGTTGGAAAATGCAAGATCTTCCCTGAAAGAGATGATGTCTGGATGGGAGCATATGTTGTTCTAGAACTTGGATATACCTTTCAGCATTGATGGTGCCTTTCCAGATGTGTAAGCTGCCCATGCCACACGCACTCATGCAACCCCATACCATCAGAGATGCAGGCTTCTGAACTGAGCGCTGATAACAACTTGGGTTGTCCTTGTCCTCTTTAGTCCGGATGACATGGCGTCCCAGTATTTCCAAAAAGAACTTCAAATTTTGATTCGAACTTTTTTGGAATGTGTAGCTCTCATGAAATCCAAAATGAGCCAATATTTGGCATGACATTTCAAAATGTCTCACTTTCAACATTTGATATGTTATCTATATTCTATTGTGAATAAAATATAAGTTTATGAGATTTCCTTTAATTCCTTTTTTATTCACAATTTGTACAGTGTCCCAACTTTTTTGGAATCGGGTTTGTATATATATATATATATATATATATATATATATTAGTATTATAAGTTATAATAAATATAATTTATTTTTTATGTTATTTTAACAATGTACACAGCAAATGTCAGAGTGTTAAAATCCCAGAGTTTTGATGACCAGAGTATAATTTATACACTTTGGAGTAAACTGGGCTTCACCAGAAACTCTCTCAAGTGTTAGTGTATTGGTTCAGTGTTGATGTGGAGCTGTTGTAGTGTAAATAGTGGGATGATGAACTCTTTGAGAGTCAATCTGTTGCTGTCCCGTCCGCAGTGAGTTTAGGTTTCGATACGTCATCACTCAGATCGACTACGCGTTGTCATTGGTTGAATCATGATGCAGCCTCGTGGACACCAGTTTCCAACTGACATCCGAAGTCGTCGACATTTTGATTCTGCGGGACCGTAGGTAAGAAATCACCAAGTGAATCATGCCGAATATTCCTGTTTGTCTTTTTGTTTCAATTCCCATAACTAAAACACTAAAAACGCTAATGTAGAAGTAGAAGAGGTGTGACGTTTTGTAATTTAGTTTAACTAGCTAACTTACTATACCAATGGTAGCTAAAGTAATTGTGAATGTTAAATCTGGTAAAATTCTTTTTTTAGTGGTAATGTTACCGTTGATCGTTTACCATTAAATGAAATTTCAAAATGAAAATGCAGCAATCATTTGTTAACGTTAGCTGCAGCTCCCAATCTCGCGCCTCGTGCAGGCTAAATTGACTAGCTAGCCTTGAAAGCTAACGTTACAGATTCCCGTCTGAAATGATTGAGTCTGACTTTATTTGCACTACATTTGGTATTGTGCGTGTTCAATAAACCAATTGTATTTTTATGTTTTAGTAATATGTGAGGAAAACTACAGCAATGCTTTTCAAAGTGCAGTACCAAGGAAAGAAGTACGTTACATCAAACTCAATGGAGCATCATATCCAGCATTTCTCAGGGAGGGTAAGTTAATGTTAATGGCATTCTTCTCTTCGTTCTCTTTATAATTGAAGTTTAGATCAGAGGTCGTGTTAACCGAATATTTTCCGTCATTGACCTTTTTTTTTTTTTAGCAGTGACGGAAACATCTGAAGGTCGAATCAGGGTTCCTACAAAGTCTCGAAAGTTTGGAAAATGCTTGATTTTAATTTATTTCTTCAGGGCGTCAGATGTAACTAAAAATATAAATAAAACCGGCTGACAATCGTTATTTTTTATTTTGTTTAATGTCGCGAGACACCCTCTGTTACACGTCTCATGTAATTCCATGTATTTGGCGCCTCGTGTATTCGCCTGGCGCGCAAACATCTGCATTAAGAAATGTTGCTTGCTGTAATTTTATCGATGACTGCCTAAGATGATAAATAAAAACTGATTGCGTCGACGATCAACAGACTGAAAGGCATCCTGTTATGTAAGAAACACACTGATGTGAGCGCTATGGGAGAATAAGCCTTTACCAGCCATTCCAAAGGTAATCGGAGACAAATTAATTTGACTGAATTCTGTAAAAACATTATTAAATTAATTAATATCGAATAAATATATAATTGTAATGTGGGGGGTTCTTTCCGTCGTGCACGTTTGTGTGGTTAAATTTTAACGTCTGCAGCATTGTATGCATTGTAGCTAGTCGAATGTTTAGTTTTTCATGATGCTTAGAGGACTAAACTTTAGGAGTGACCATCGTTTTTACCAGAGTGAGTTCTGTAAATAATCGTTCCGTGATAGTAGTAACCATAGCAACGGACGTGACAAAAACAAATCTGATATGACAATATAGATCAGAATAAATAAAACAAATCAGTGTTGGTTGAATATGTTTAGATTCAGTTAAATAGTCTATTGGTAACACTTAAACACTCTTTTTCACGTGTCCTTTTTAAAACAATGTTTATTTATTAAAATAATATTTTAAGGTATTTAAGGAAGATATTCATGTATTATATACTCATTATTATCATTATTATTCCAACCATCTACAAAAAACTCAACCTAACTTACAGTTGACAACAAATATACAAAAATATAACCACATTTTTAAAAAGTATCCAAAGAGTGATTTAATATAAGTTGTATTTATATTGAAGATTCTAATATTTTAGATTGTAGTTTTCTAAAGGGGTGCTGTTTATACTATTTATATTCTTTAATTTTGTTGCTGCTTGAAAAATGGATTTAGGGACCTTAAAAATGCTTGAAAAGTGCTTAAATTAAACTCTTCAAAATCTGTACAAACCCTGACTATGAAAAGTGACTCTTCATATATTAAAAAATGCATAATCTAGCCTATATGCTCCTATATCCTGTAAGTTCATGAATGATTAAAAATGAAAATGTGAATTAAAATGAAAGCTATTAAATGTCTTGTAATTAAAATATGAAAATTAAAATAAAGTAATAGATTAAGGTGCAATTTTTACGACCATATCCATCAAAATAAAGGACAATGTGAAAGTCTTATGCAACCACTGGTTTAGATGTACGTTTATATGAAATTTTATTCTTAGCACCATGCTAGTCTACCGTAGCTTTGCCCATTAAAGGGATAGTTCACCCAAAAATGAAAATTTGATGTTTATCTGCTTACCCCCAGAGCATCCAAGATGTAGGTGTCTTTGTTTCTTCAGTAGAACACAAATGATGATTTTTAACTGCAACCGTCAGTGGTATAATGCAAGTCAGCGGGAACTTGGACTATAAGAGTAAATAAAACACGACAAACAAATCCAAATTAAACCCTGCGGCTCGTGACGACACATTGATGTCCTAAGACACGAAACGATCGGTTTGTGCGAGAAACCGAACAGTATTTATATCATTTTTTACCTCTAATACACCACTATGTCCAACTGCATTCATCACTCGATTCGTTTGGTCTGATCGCACTCTGACAACGGCAGTGATTTCTAGCGCTCATTGAAGTATATGCGCGAGACATCACTGCCGCTGTCAGAGCGCGATCAGACCAGACCGCAACGGTTGCAGTTAAAAATCATAATTTGTGTTCTACTGAAGAAACAAAGACACCTACATCTTGGATGCGCAGGGGGTAAGCAGATAAACATCAAATTTTCATTTTTGGGTGAACTATCCCTTTAAGATAGAAATAGTGCTAAAAACATTATTGTTCTCCCACTTTCTAACCCTAACACAACAACTTATGTTTTTTCTGTATTCAAAGCTAAAGCGAAGTTCAGCATACCCCCTGAGACAAACATGTATGTGCTGGATGACAGTGGAACAGAGGTTGATGAAGAGGTCTTCAGCGACATCTTGGAGGAAAAAGCAGACATCCTGTGGACCATTGTTAACGTTCTTTCAGTTTCTGGTAAATGGTTGTACAATTACAGTGTACATTGCAGGGTAACAATACCAATGTGTTAACATTGTAATTTATTTGCTATCACAAAACCAAAACAGTAGCTTCTCACCAATGTCCAATTTGTGCTTTCTCTGTTAAAGGACCACTTTGCATATTTCCAACCTTATCTCTTATCTGTCAGTGTTCACATAAGGATGTGAAAAACTACATTTGAGATAAAATGGATTAGTCGGTAAGACTGTTGACCCGAGTACTTCTCAAAAAACAGTCAGTCTTGCTATCTAGTAGTTAATGTATCATGGCCTAAACTGCTTAAAGTCTGGCCACATTAACTACTAAAACTCATGTAATTTATAGATGGCAAAGAAAAAAGTTTCCTGTAAGCAATCTCACCATGCCTTTTTTTAACCTCTCCTCACTTAAAACTGTGGAAACATTGACTGAAATATTTTTTTGTAAATGGTGATCTTTTTGCCCTTTTCAGACTCTCCCATCCAGTCCTCATGCACAGACACCTTGTCACTATCATCACCCTCATCGGACAGTGATGCTTCTCTGATGTCCCCAAAAAGACAGCGCATTGATGACGCCTTTGTGATGTCCCCAAAAAGTCTACATACTGATGACAGTTCTTCACAAGCCAAAGAGGTGATGTTTTTTCAGAACATTTCTCTTTATGTGGTAAACATTACATTTACCTGTTACTGTTACCATAACATTTTTACCTGTTGTCAAGCTTGTCAAAAGAATTCTGGAACAAAAGCCCGGAGGGGAGAAAATCCTTGCAAAATATGCAATGACAGGAGAGATGAAGGACCGAGCACGCCGTGATCTCGTCAGCATTGTTGTTGCTGAAATGTTTGAAAAGTATGGGTAAGTAAAATGCTTTATGGTGCATGATTTGGTAAAGTGTATATTCATAGTATTCAATTGCAGATTTGGTAGTTGTAATCAAATAGGTTATTATCATTAAATGACAACCGTGGCCAAAGGGCTGTGGCCTTGCGCAGATCATAGGTTTTCCGGTGTGTTGATTTTAATACACAACATTTATTCCACAGACGTGCTCCCCCTATGGATAAAAGAGCACAGTATGCATTGGGGATAGTAACACTGTTCCCCTCTCTAAAAGATCCCTACTCCAAAAAAGGCTATGTGAGTACATATTTAAAAGTAAGATTAATCTTAATAAACAAATGAATAATGTTCTGGTGCATTTTAGAAGTCTAACACTTCTTTTCTAAAGATCTCTACTGATTCATGCTGAAACTTTTTTTTTATACATTTCCATCTTTGTTGATACTGTCTTTAGGAACACTTTTTTGACATAGACAGCAATGAGGGCTACATTGCCTGGAAGATTAAAAACACTCAGCGAGAACTCAGCAATGGCGGTACCAATGGGGGTAGGAGAAGGAGCTCTCACACTACAGGCAGCAGCGGACCAAACTTACAGAGAGAAGTGACTAAAGTGCAGCAGTTGGAGGGAGACCAGTGTCGTGAGGCCATATCTCTACTGAAACACAGCACAGACAACGAACAAATCTTCATGAAAATGAGAGAAACCTTCCAGCACAGGCAAAAGTTGATCCATGATCCTGAGCAATGCAGCACAGTGCTTACTGTGTTCCCAAGGTTTCTTGACACAAAAGGCCTGGTAAGTTGTTTTTTGTTTTTGTAAGCACATTTATTATGTTTTTGCAATGTCAAGAACAGCTGTTCAAAGATGAAAACGGTCACCTACCACTATTCCACCATCATCAAATACACATATGCTTGCTTCCTCCCCTTTAGGTGGTGCAAGACTTTGACCTGTTGTTTGGAGCTGAGACTTCATCAAAACTCCTTGAGAAATGGGATTTCCTGAAGGCCAAAGTAATAGAGCAAGCCAAGGACATCAGCAAGACACCCCTGCTTGATCATCTCATCCAGTCTGCAGAGGAGAACACTGATGAGGATGACGAGGTCCCAGGTAAATAATTTACATGAATCTGGTGTGTATCTTTCAAATGTCGACTTACTTAATTTATTTACCATGACAAATAGTTGTGTAGACAAATAATATATTTTTTAGGGCTGCAACAACTAATCGATAATGAAAATAATCAAGAAAGAATTTCATTATCGATTAGTTGGGTCTGTGACATCACTGTGGAAAATTCCAGTCAGTGATGTCACATCACAATGGTGTAAAAAGCATTTCTATGCATAAAACACATCTGAAAAAACAGAGCAGAGGTCGCAGAGTTAGCTGCTGCGGGAAAATTGCACAATACAAAACATGAGAATGTTTTATATTAAGTTCTTCAAACTGACTTGTAATTGTATTAACGTGGCCTGTCTTGTCAGATGCTGCGACAAATGTGTGTGATGTTTAATGTGTTTCGAGATGTGTTTTCCTCAGCATTTTACACAAGTCCTGACAGTAATTGAATCTTTGTAAACTTCACTGAATGAGCGCAAGTCCGTGTATCAATGAAACGGCAGTGGGAATGGAAGCGCAATAACCCTTGACTGAAGCCCACATTTTCATAGGCTTCAATTGGCACAATGTTTGAAGGAGAGCATTGTGCAGAATAAAATTTCCTCGATAAATTGGCCTTTTAATCCAACCAATTGATTAATAATTGACAGGTTAATTGATTATCAAAAAAAATGTTAGTTGCAGAACTAGTATTGTTATTGAAAAGAGTTTTGAGTTTTAATATTGATGTAGTATCAAAGGTTTTGGTCAGGTGTATATCATGCTTTAAGCAGGTGCTTCTGCCTTCTCAGGTTGGGATAGTGACATGGCCTCACTGCTACTGCTGGTCTACCTACTGCCACCACCTCCAAGTGGAAAGAAGGGAGCTGTAAAGATCAGTACCCGGGAAGCTATGGACCATGTAGTCAAATTTCATAAGGTCAGTGTGTCCTGATCTCCAATGGCAATAGCCATTGTCTAAAGGCAACCCCAGATTATTGATCTGTTTCTTTTCAATGCCACCTCCACATAATTTTAAGTCTGATAATTTATGTTTTGCCTCCTGGAAGTGCATAGCGAATAGAGAGTGGGGTTCACCTCTTTTGACTGCAGTCTTGTGCTCGTTCATTCTTATTTTCAGTTGTCTGTTTGTCTTTCCAATGTATTGGAGTTTGCAGGGACATGTGCTAAGGTAACCAACATTGATGACCTCTCTGTTTAATTCCCTCTCTTTGTGTGACCGTGGAACAAAAACCTTGGTTGCCTTATCACATGCTGAATATATCCTGCATGGGAAAGCTAACTGTGCCATCATTTCTATCAGAGTGTGACTTATCCATCAAAATGTGATGTTCAGTGTAGATTCATTTCAGTTTATTGTTATCTTACAGTCATGTCGCAGCCTTCAGGAGCACTCTGGTCCAAACCAGCGGAGGCAGCCCTACATCCTCGCAGTTGGGACGACAAGAAAGCACATCCACGAGTTCTACATTGCATTGGATGGTGATCTCCTTCCCTGCAAGGGCAAGTCTTCCCAGTCAGCCTTTGATGAACTGTTCAAAGCGCATTATGTTTTCGGCATCTCCTATGACCAGGCCTTAAATGGCATGTACACATTTGTGCAGACCACCATCTACAACATTGATGTAGGTCATTCTCACGAAACTCCCAGAGTCAAGGACCTAAGAGCTAAGCTCCTCAACTAAAGAGTTATGATGTTCAGATGCTTTGTTTGCAAGTCTAGTTGTTGCCGTTCAAATGTTGATCCGTCTTGTAACAGAGGACTTTCAGACACTTTGTTTTGCAGAGCATTTTCATTCGACACAGGGAAATGATCAGAATGTTTCCATGCTTAAAGTTGATAAATTGCACTTCTTTAAGCCGTTTGATCTGCAAACTACTTATGGTTTTGATAGAGATTATTTGTGGTTTTAGAACATCCATGAACAGTTAAATAAAACAGACATAAAAAGCACTGACTTGGAGTATTTTTCATTCACTGATGGTTCTAGGTTTACACTGCAGGTGTTGGAAACTATTGAAACACTGTAAATAAAAAAGTACCAGCTTTAGAGTACATTTGTACTCTCCAAGTGTTAAATAATAAGCTCAGCAAAGGTTCTAGGTTTACACTGCAGGTGTTCAAAAGCACTGAAACGGTGTCAAAAAGTGCTATTTATAAGAGTACATTTTAACTCTCCAGGTGTTCTAATGTAACTATTTTTGAGAGTATTTATTTTACACTTTTTACAGTGTTCAATGAACACTGAACTCTTGGACCTATATATACACTGAAACCAGTGTTCAGTGTACTCCTATAGAGTACATTGAACACTCTGATTTTTGCTGTGTAATTATTGATTATAAATAATATAATAATGTAACATATGTTAAATTATATAATATTTTTATAAAAGGTTATATTAATATGAAAATTAATTTTGTGAAAGTAAAAAGGGCATATTGTTTCGAAAATAAATCTTGAGGGCTCTGATGATAAATCAATAAATCAAAATAATCAAACTGATCTGAATCAAATTTCAAATGCATCATTGTATTGCAATTGAACATTAGAACAAATATTTATTATTTTACCTGCTGTTTTCACCGACAACTTCTGCGCAAGCTGAGTTCTTGCCTCGCATTCCAGCTGCGTTGTCATCGCCACAAAGTTGTGCGGGTCAGCAGAGGGTGCGTTCTCAATTAACAGCGAGCTCTTCAGATTAATAAAGGAGTCTCCCGCCACAATCACTCTTACGTCTTTCCGTGCATTCGCCTCGATGAGTTGCCCATAGCAACAGAAACATTCTGCAACCCGGCTCACCATGTGGTCCTTGTCATCCGGCTCGTCGTTGCTTTCACATATAGGCTGTAGCTCATCCAGAAAGATGATGAAGTGGGCTTCCTGAAACGCCTGTGTCTGGTCTGAATGGACAGTGACCTCATGGAGCTGAGGCAGGGCGAGGTCTTCTGTTTCCATCTTGAGTCCTCGTAACATTTCCTCAGAGCCGCAGGTGTCCATGAGGTGAAGGCTGAAAAGAGGGAGACCTGGAAACAGTCCCGGGGTGAACAACTGAGGGATGAGGCTGTAGCAGATGGGGTTCAGAGCACTGAAAGAGGTTTTTCTCAGGTTAAATGTCATGCATCTAAAGATAATAAGAAATCTTTTTTACTCTTTTAAAGTGCCCCTATTATGCTATTTTAAAGGATCCTAATTTTGTTTTGGAGGTCTACTATAATAGGTTTACATACATGGGTTAGTTCACCCAAAAATGAAAATTCATTTATTTTTAATGAAATATGAGAGATTTCTGTCCCTCCATTGACAGCTACGCAACTGCCACTTTGACGCTTCAAAAAGTTCATAAAGAGATCATAAAACTGGAATTACTGACGACTCGTTCTTTCTTTTGCGAGACAATTTATCAAATTTATCAAACACATTGATCTTTGAAACTTTGCAGACCTTTTACATTCACACTACATGAAAGGTAATCTCAGATAAAGCATAATAGGGACACTTTAAAGGCAAAGGGGCCTGATGAAACACGTCCACCTGCTGATCCAGATGTGCAGAGGTCTGAGAGACATGTGTCGGTGGACTTCCTCCTTCATACACAGCTCTTTAGTTTGCTGATTCTCTACTGCAATTTTTAGCATCAGATCAGAGTTCATATCTGAGGTGATGCCATAGTAACCCTGCAGGAGAGGACAGAAGTATTGATCTTCACATACAGTATCTAAATGAAACTGGATGTCGCTGATCTTAGATTATCTTGTGAATTAATAATTCAGGGCAGAAAGGAACTTTCTGTAGTTGTTTGGTGGAAGGATTTGTTTAATTTTAAGTTTTATCTTGTAGTCTAAATAAATATACTGCAGTAATTTTAGAGCTAAAATAAAATCTGAAATCTTTTTTGCATAAAATCACTACAGTTTCTACAGTTTTTCTCAGTCGCTTTGGATCTGTTAAATCCACCAGCTGGACTGCCCTTGATTTCCACCAGAGGGCACTCCTGTGTTGGTTATAGTACCATGGACTGCGTTTCCCACAACCCATTGCCCGGACTCATTATGCCTGATTACATCCACCTTTGTCTCATTATCCTTGTTAACCCTGCCTATATAAGCCCTTTTTTGGCAGTTTATGCGAAGTCGTGTATGTTGTTACACTGCATTTCTGAGCATTATCCTGGTTTCCTGAGTCTTGTTTTTTTATTTGCTGTCTATATTATGGATTACCCTTTTTTGCCTGTGATTTCTGCCCTGTTGCGTATTTGTGTTGTTTGCCCATGTGTTTGACCTTTGCTTGGTATATGGATTACGATTCTGGAATGTCCCAATAAAGCTGCATTTGGATCTTCAACCAAAGTCTCGGAGCAGTTTGTAACAGGATCGAATCTCAAATGAGTTTTTTTTTTTCCCCTCAAAACAATAATTTCAGATCTCTGAATAATTAATTTCTTCATTTCTCACATCAGATTTGCAATTTTTTTTAGTACATATGCGCAAAAGAGTAATTAGCTGTCTACAATTTACACAATATTAGTTGATTCTCTGTGAAATTGTCATACTGTTTATAACTCCTAAACATTCTGTAATCACGTGAGCCATCATTACATGCAAAATGATTAATTCAATACAAAATCTTTCTGACATGTACTTATATATTCCATAAATATCTATGACATGGAATGTTTTCTGTTTACATGTAACACATTGTTATAAAAATAAATGCAGTATATATGCATACAAATGTGCATACTTTTGCCAATAATAAAAAAAAAAATCTGTTTCTAAAAACCTTGGCCAGTTTTCTTACACAATAACTAGGCTACGTTTTGAAGCATGAACAGTGTTGGGGAAAGTTACTTTTTAAAGTACAGTGTTACAATATTGCGTTAATACCTAAAAAAGTAACTCATTGCATTACTTAGTTACTTTTTATGGAAAGTAATGTGTTACATTACTTTTGCATTACTTTTTCTCACCTGGGCAGGGTTTGCTTGTACTATTTTTGGCAAATGTAAAGGCCTTTTTCACACCTAAACTGAAACGAATAAGCCTCTGGACTTACAATTTCTCTCAACATGGTGACAGGAGAGCTGTCAGTCAATAAAAAAAAAAAGTAACTCATACATTTTGTTGTAACTTTAAAAGTTGAATGCGTTACTTTACTAGTTACTTGGAAAAAAAGTAATCTGATTACGTAACTTGCGTTACTTGTAATGTTATCACTTGAGTTGCTACATTTTGCAAGTGTCTTCAAAAAAAATGAGCCAAAGTGACTGAGAAAAGCTGTAACCCTAATTTATATGGACTGTATCCTTATTTAGGTAGTGTTTTATTTCGCTTGACTACTTGAAATGAATTCCTCTATTTTATTTTGGTATCCTATCATGCAAACCTGAGCATGCTCAAGGAAATCATTGAAGCCTCCGATCAGTATTCCTTTACCCCCGCGATCAATCAGCTCCCTCCATACTATAGGAGAGCTTGAATGTGTCCATCCATTTGATGCGCAGGTGTCCTCCAGCCATATCTACACAGAAAAGTGGTTCAATATGAATAAAAGACATAAATGAACCGAGGACATCTTTAGTTCAACATAAAAATGGTGTGGAAATGATTAAAGAGCTCTTAAAGCTCCACATGAACTCACAGGTTTACCTTCCAGTCACTGGGGTGAACACAGATCTTGTGAATGTGGAAATCTGGTAGGTTTCTTTGCAGCACATCAGCAAGAAGCTCAGCTTTTGCGTAATGAGGACAATCTGCTCTTCCTGTGTAAGTGAATGGAGAGAATATTATAGCATTAAAATGTTGCGGACTGTGACATGACTGACCGCAAACATAATCATAAATACTGAAGGGTTTGACTAGATGAAACTACAATAACAGCTATAACAAGTTAAACCATAAAGTTTACAGACAGACAGACAGACAGACAGACAGATAGATAGATAGATAGATAGATAGATAGATAGATAGATAGATAGATAGATAGATAGATGATAGATAGACAGACAGATAGATAGATAGATAGATAGATAGATAGACAGACAGACAGACAGACAGACAGACAGACAGATAGATAGATAGATAGATAGATAGATAGATAGATAGATAGATAGATAGATAGATAGATAGATAGATAGATAGATAGATAGATAGATAGATAGAAATTTCGTTCGACCAACCTGCAAGAACAAATTTCGCCATGTTTTGGTCCAGTCACAAGCGCGTCCGGCGTTGCTAGGTAACATTGTGCGCTCGCATAACATTTCCTGAAGAGGAAACATTTCTCTTTCGTTTTTAAAATCTATATTTTTATTTAAAAAAATAATTTTTTATGTATAATATGAATTAAACACGTTATAAAGGAGTTTATTTAACTATTTGGGCTGCATTTTTAAATTAACATTATGAAAATCACGCGATACTGGAAGCGGAACTATAGTGCGGCAGTAATCGCGCGCTCCCTGTTTCTGTCATGGCTGCGCTCACAGTGAGAGCAGTGAACATGTGAAGACAACAACCGAAGGGTTAGATACTTATTTTATGATTATTATAGATAATTAAAATGTATGACTGTGCCATAATTAACCGCAAACATATAAATAATATACGGGTTTTACAGCATTTTTTCAAGGTTTCTGTACAAGGACGTGTAGCACAAATGTCCTCTAAATGTATTTGTTTATTGACTTGATTTTACATTTATATATGTGTTTAGCTAAGTTCAACATTTGGCTATTTATTCTGGTTAAAATGTATTGTGGATAATCAGACAGATACGTACTAAAAATGTACATTTATTTCTGTAACTCTAATTCTAGTAATATTTCAAGATCTTGCATCCATCTGTGACCCTGTCGGATGCATTTCACTGCACATGAGAAGAGACAAAACATATGAAAGGTAAAATCAGAAACATCTTTTTGTTGTTGATGTTGTTTTTGTTTACAATCGTCATTTCTCGACTCTTCCCACAGTGAGCACAACAGCAGTCTATATGGGCTAAACTGTGGACTTTTTTCCTTTTTTTTTTTTTTTGGCACGAAATGCATTCAGTGACTACTTCTTTCAAATTATACGAATTATTTTCTTTCTCAGACTACCACAACCAAAACTTCATTTTTACATAGTTTTTTCAAAACTGATTAACTAAAGGGATAGTAAAAATGAAATTTGCTCACCCTCATGTGGTTCAAAACATGTAACACAAATGAGATCTTTTTGATGAAATCTGAGAAATTTCTGTCCCTCCATTGACAGCTATGCAACTGACACTGACGCTTCAAAAAGTTCATAAAGAGATCGTAAAACTAATCCATATGAATTGAGCGGTTTAATCCATATTTTCAGAAGAGACTCGATCACTTTATATGATGAACAGATTGAATTTAGGCTTTTATTCACATATAAACATTGATCAACTCGCACATCAGGGGCACGTTCAAGCTCAAAACGGTGCGCGATGTTTTGCTACTGTTTCTGGGTTGAACGATGTGTGCAACAGGTTTGAGATACGTTTTCCTCTTGTTTGGTGGGTGTGTCAAAAATGTCAGCCCAATCAGCAGCAACATGTATATAAACCACATGGTAATAAAGTGACAGCTCGCACAATGGGTCCAAGTAAAGTCGTTTACAAATGTGTTCTCTTTTATTCTGGAAGGCAAGAGCAGTGACTGTAACATTGAGCGTATTTTGCAGTATTAAACATGTATTTATACCGATTTCATCAAGCTCCGAAAATTCTTCAGAAAGAACACAAAGCCCATTTGTGGTAAACGGAAGCTCAAACATGTTTGCTTTACATGTGAGAACCAATGAGGTTCATTCTCATGTGTTACGCATCACGTTTGAGCTTCAGCAAGAGGTTTGTTCTTGTGCATCAAGCTGATTTGGTTGAGCTTTTGTTTATATTCACTGATCAATGTTTATATGCGAGTAAAAGCCTAAATTCAATCTGTTCATCATATAAAGCGATCATGACTCTTCAGAAATTTGGACTAAACCACTCAATTCATATGGATTAGTTTTACAATCTCTATGAACTTTTTGAAGCATCGAAGTGTCAGTTGCGTAACTGTCAATGGAGGGACAGAAATCTCTCACATCTAATTAAAATATGTTCATTAGTGTTCCGAAGATGAATGAAAGTCTTATGGTTTTGGAAATTGAGTAATTAATCCCTTAACAGTGGTGTGCTGCTGTTATGGAAGAATGAGTTGATTTGAGAAGTGTTTTGGTAGTTTTAGTGCATTTTGAATGTGAAATGAACTGCTGTGCCAAACTGAAAGTTGGTAAAGAGAACTGTGTGAAGAGTTTTGAAAAAGTTGTTGGGGAAAAAAATGGTAAAACATACTGTGGTAATCAAAATACCATAATTTTTATGATGATTTTACAGTAGTAGCACAAAGTGTAGTAAGTACAGTTGTTTCTGTTTCACATTTTCATTTGTTGAAACAGGTCACACCATGTCTGAAGCTTCAGAGAATCTCCCAGAATGAGCATGTATAAATCAGGTTTGGAGATGTTCAGATGTGCTCTGAGATCCACGGTGCTGTGGAAATGTGACTCTTTTATATGGACACAGACGTCTTTGTGTTATAAAAGCAGAAGCTTTGCTGCATCATCTCAGTTGGGGAGAAAACGCATACAAGGACACACATTAAAACAAGTACTGTATTACAGTCAGAGTGGTCATGATGTTCTCAATGCTCAAATTAAACAAACTCCAGCTTCTACAGAGACCAGTGAACTCCTGGATAAAGCAGAAAGGACTCCTTTCTACAGCCATTTGCAGAACTGTTTTTGTCCCACGGATGTGCTGGACACGCTGAAGCAGATCCCAGTGTCGCAGCAGCTCATCAGCAGCATCTTCACACGCATCTGGGAGAGCACGAAGAAAATGACGGATGAGCAGCGGCGCTGTGAGCTGCGGCTGATGTTCGATCACCCGGGGTTTGAGGAGGTCTGTGAACGGGCCGCCGCTGACGCCTGGCGCATGAGGAGTGAGGATCTGGCCTACACTCTGCTGGCCGTTGTCAACCTGGGAGTTTCACAAGACACACGTGTTGTGCAGACGCTGCTGCGTGTTATACAGGTGAGTGAAGAGGTTTTGTCTTATAATTCACATGTTCATTAAAGGTGCAGTACGTGATTTCTGAGAAACGCTGCTGAAAGTGGATCGGACCGAGCGCCACAACACACTTGTAGCCAATCAGCAGCAGGGGGCGTTTCCACTCATGATGGAAGAGAGAGTGAGCCAGTCAGCCAGCAGTAGGGGGTGTGTCCACTCATGATGTGGGAGGAGAGAGAGTGAGCCAGTCAGCAGTAGGGGGTGTGTCCACTCATGATGGGGGAGGAGAGTGAGCCAGTCAGTGATAGGGGGCGTGTCCACTCATGATGTGGGAGGAGAGAGAGTGAGCCAGTCAGCAGTAGGGGGTGTGTCCACTCATGATGGGGGAGGAGAGTGAGCCAGTCAGCGGTAAGGGGCGTGTCCACTCATGATGTGGTAGAAGAGTGAGCCAGTCAGCAGTAGGGGGTGTGTCCACTCATGATGTGGGAGGAGAGAGTGAGGAGAGAGTGAGCCAGTCAGCAGTAGGGGGTGTGTCCACTCATGATGTGGGAGGAGAGAGTGAGCCAGTCAGCAGTAGGGGGTGTGTCCACTCATGATGGGGAGGAGAGAGAGTGAGCCAGTCAGCAGTAGGGGGTGTGTCCACTCATGATGAGGGAGGAGAGTGAGCTAGTCAGCGGTAAGGGGTGTGTCCACTCATGATGTGGTAGAAGAGAGAGTGAGCCAGTCAGTGATAGGGGGCGTGTCCACTCATGATGTGGGAGGAGAGAGAGTGAGCCAGTCAGCAGTAGGGGGTGTGTCCACTCATGATGAGGGAGGAGAGTGAGCTAGTCAGCGGTAAGGGGTGTGTCCACTCATGATGTGGTAGAAGAGAGAGTGAGCCAGTCAGTGATAGGGGGCGTGTCCACTCATGATGGGGGAGGAGAGTGAGCCAGTCAGCAGTAGGGGGTGTGTCCACTCATGATGTGGGAGGAGAGGGAGCCAGTCAGCAGTAGGGGGTGTGTCCACTCATGATGAGGGAGGAGAGTGAGCTAGTCAGCGGTAAGGGGTGTGTCCACTCATGATGTGGTAGAAGAGAGAGTGAGCCAGTCAGTGATAGGGGGCGTGTCCACTCATGATGGGGGAGGAGAGTGAGCCAGTCAGCAGTAGGGGGTGTGTCCACTCATGATGTGGGAGGAGAGGGAGCCAGTCAGCGGTAGAGGGCGTGTCCACTCATGATGGGGGAGGAGATAGAGAGTGAGCCAGTCAGCAGTAGAGGGCGTGTCCACTAATGATGTGGGAGGAGAGAGAGTGAGCCAATCAGCAGCAGGGGGTGTGTCCACTCATGATGGGGGAGGAGAGTGAGCCAGTCAGCGGTAAGGGGTGTGTCCACTCATAATGTGGTAGAAGAGAGAGTGAGCCAGTCAGTGATAGGGGGCGTGTCCACTCATGATGTGGGAGGAGAGAGAGTGAGCCAGTCAGCAGTAGGGGGTGTGTCCACTCATGATGGGGGAGGAGAGTGAGCCAGTCAGCGGTAAGGGGCGTGTCCACTCATGATGTGGGAGGAGAGAGTGAGCCAGTCAGCAGTAGGGGGTGTGTCCACTCATGATGGGGAGGAGAGTGAGCCAGTCAG
>NW_025953516.1:0-24036 GCF_018812025.1 Megalobrama amblycephala | reverse complement strand
AAAAAAATAAAGTAAATAAAGAGGCATTTAACTTGGACTGAAAAGTCAAAAATTATTAAATGCCCATGAGAAGGTTACAATAATAGAAACTGCAAAGTTAAGACATGACCTTTGGACAGCAAATTGCTCATTGGTTCAGAAAAACAGGTGGAAAAAGACACGTTAACTGAAAAAGAAGAAGTCTTCATGTATTTCACAACACTTCAGCTTATGATTCTTATTAAGTGGGGCCATTTTTTAGGATTCTCTACCTAACCTAACCTGTCTCTGAGATCCTGACACCCTGTAGTTTCTAGTTTGCAGTTTGGAAAAATAGTGGCTCTGGAGACTAAAGGGTTCCTGACAGTTTCACACTTAATTCTTCACCTTAATTCTTCATTCTTTTGCGCTCAGTTAACTTTTTTCCACCTGTTTTTCTGACCCAATGAGCAATTTGCTGTCCAAAGGTCATGCCTTCACTCTGCAATTTCTAGTATTGCATCCTTCTTGTTATTATTATTATTGTGGGGCAAATTAAATTATTAAATTAATTCTAAAAGTAGCCTAATCATCATCATCATCATCATTCAGATCATCGCAAAGGGGGGCTTGAGATCGCAGAGCCTGGTATGTGCTATTTGCAGCGCGTTTCTGTATTCGCACGTGTTGTGAACTTTTGCAGCACATGTGCTGTCAAACTGATGAAAATGTTTTCTTTATTTGCTGGTGTTTTTTCTATTTACATGTATTTTCTTCAGTTGCAGCGCGTTGAGCTCTCTCGGCCACCGTAACCTTGAGAGTTTGCTGTCAATGCAGGCCTCACTGAGCCATCGGATTTCATCAACAATATCTTAATTTGTGTTCCGAAGATGAATGGAGGTCTTGCGGGTGTAAAACGACATGAAGGTGAGTAATTAATGACATTATTTTCATTTTTGGGTTAACTAACCCTTTAAGATTTGAATCTGTGGCAGAAGGAAGTAGTTCTGCACAAAAGAGGTTATTTAAAGACACTGTTGTTGATTATTTATTTACACACTCGTGCCGTCGAACTGTTGTATAAACACAATATCACACTTGCAGCCTTGCAATATGGCTGTATATCAGCTCATTGTGATTAACTATATACGGCAATCGGCTTGGAACCTCATGCGTACGACGAATCACAGCCTGTGCTGAAATACAGCCATTGCAAGGCTACTTGTGTGATATTGTTTTTCATACATGACATCCATTACAAAACATCCATTACAAAATTACAACAGCACTCACCTCGATATCTAAGCAGTGCACTAAGCAGGCTATTTTCATCTGTGCTGAGCATACTTCTTCAGATGTAGCCTGAACATTGCTGATCGTTCCACTCTGCAGGTACTGTTCAGCAAACTGAAACATTGACAATCCATTATAACATCTTCAGACCTGAAGCCACTTACGCAAATATTTGAACACATGCATTCATTACCAAAACTCCACAACTGTGTTCCAGGGTCTTGAATTGCCATTGGGCAGGGTGGTCATCCCACTTGGTCAGTTTTAAAAAATTCCTAGGTGTGGTTGAGACCAGGCACTCCGTTGGAATGGGGACAGGGGGGGTCAGGACCCCCGCAGTTTGAAAAAGACAGAAATTGAGCCCCGCACTTTTGATAAGGGCTGCTTAAGCAAAA
This sequence comes from Megalobrama amblycephala, assembly GCF_018812025.1. Lineage (NCBI taxonomy): Eukaryota > Metazoa > Chordata > Actinopteri > Cypriniformes > Xenocyprididae > Megalobrama > Megalobrama amblycephala. The sequence goes on along the minus strand of NW_025953516.1, from coordinate 22,390 downwards.
CCACTGGAAGGCAAGCCTGCAACCTTTAGCCAAAAGAATGTAACGGCTAATGCTAACGCTCCACCTCTGGCGGTAAGCAGGGTCCTTTTTTGAATGGATGTCAATGGATGAGAGGCTTCATTATGCTGATTAAACAGCATTTGTGGGGAAATAGCTGATCATTTATTTAATCGACAGCCTGTTTGCTAATCTTTTACACAAAACAATACTTTTGTTGGGAACTATATGTAGATTTTAGCCTACATGAAACAAGAGTGTAACAAGCACCACTTTAATTCACAGCCCGCAATGTCATACTTACCCTGTAACTATATGAAACAAAAGCATATTTCCCCATGTATTAAAAAAGATTGCAGAAGTTCTTTCCACTTGCCTTGCAACAACTTAATCAGTACACTTTCTCGCTAAATTGCTCCCAAACGTAAGATTGTTGTCTATCATAATAGTATAAGTATCCCTTAGTTCTAAAATACTTACAGTATAAATAATTTGTTATTTTCCTGGTTGTTACCCCTTTATTCCCAAGACTTTAATTAGTTTCTTTGTTTTTATTGTATTGCTGACTGTTTACTAAAATGAAAAAATCTAAAATTGCACATATCATGAAATAAGACTTTGATCTTATATGATTATGATCAAGCAGCACTAGTATGGTATGTATTATGCAAACCTTTGTCTCATATTGTCAGCATTTCCTAATGTTACTTTCTCAGGCTCTATGTAATGGAACATTTGTTTGCATGTCCGAGCTCTTGAACATGTTGTTCTCAGTGATGAAAGAAAGAAAATAAATCAGAAAACTTTACACAATCACAGACTTTGCTGACATCATCATCTGTCACACGTCATTTTTAAAAGTGACTGTATTTTAATTAAAGTGTAATCTTGTTCTAACTCGTGTATATTTTGCATCTCTTCAACAGTCATCTGTATTGTTAAAGCTGGAAGGAGGATCTGCCGTTGGAATTTTAGATACAGTAAACATACATTCCGAAGAAAGGACTCATTGAAATTGGCAAATAAATGATGCCATTTGTTGTATCATTTGATCTCTGGGAAGAATCTTCCCATGCAATGACAGTAGAAGACTGAGAAATAGTTTCCCTGTAATTGTCACTTATGCTATCAACCAACCATGTTCAGTGCTTCCTGGACATATGAGCAGTAAATGATGATTGCACAGTTAACATATTTTTACTGGGCATTCCACAGGTTGTCCATTTACTATATGCTCTTTTAAGTGGCATATAAGTTGTTTAACTATGTGAAATTGTCAGTCACACAATGAAAAATCTGTAGCAAAGGCTCCAGCAGTAACAGAGGGTGCAAACTCATTGTGAACCCTATAGAAATGAGCTTTAAAAGCAGTGTAAGTACAAAATGTCAATTTGCAGTCAGCGCCAATACATTTGAAAAAACAAAACAAAAAAAACAACAGAATTTGTTTCTATGAACTCTAAATGAAGCATATAACCCCTCAATGTCTCTAGTCTAGGGTTTTGCTGCAAAAAAGGACAGGTAATCTTTTTTTACATATATTGTTCCCCTATACTTACACGTACTTACTTTATAGGTAGGCTACACTATAACTATCGAAAGTTACGCTGTAAATTTGTTGTAATTACACAGTACTTTCCGGGCTGTAATCTAAAGTGTTACCGGAAAAATATCTGTAATATGTTCAAGTTCGTGGGGAAGGAAGAGGACAGGGTCGGCTTTGACTGCTGACTGAGCTTTTATTTCAATAACAAGTCGGCAGTCCCTCTCTCTCTTACACACTCCTGCTTCTCCTGGTGTTTTATCCTGTCTCCACGCCAATTACTGGAATTAGAAACAGGTGTTCGTGATTTACATTTAACCCACTCACTCACCATGCGTCTCCCGGCTCTCTCTCCGGTTGCAGACTCCGCTGAACCACGCCCCTCTCGCCACAATATCTTATGTCAATTTGCTTATCTAGTAAAAGCATCTGGATTTAAAAATTTTTTGATATTTAGGGCCAGATTTACTAACATCTTAGACCAGAGCAATCCGTCTTTTTACATTAAAAAACTATTGTCAGGATTTACTAAAGACACGCAGTGCAAAATTCGTGCCTGTAAAAGCATGGACTGAGTTGTTTTTGCGGCTGACTTTATTGCATATGCATTTGTAGGAGGAGAGTATTTAAATGAATCACGCAACGCGATTTACTAATGTTTGCGCTCGTCAATTTACTGTTATTTGCTCCGTTATTTAATGCCTGAAAAAAGCATGTCTTAACCCATTTTGCGACATGGTGCAATTGCTGCTAGGAGGAGACACGCGCAGAGAACTGAGAGCACATGGTAGAAGGGAGAAAATATTTTCCACTCGTATTAATTTCTTTGGAATGCCAGAGGAAGACGTTATCCGAACATATCGTTTGCCATTGGCCTATATATATAGCTTGGCAAACGATATTATATATGTGTACGTGTTTGTCAGATTACATGTAACAAGTTGCACCGCACCTGATGAGAGCATCAGCTCTGTTTATTTGCGTCCCAATGCTATTTTGCGGCTGCTCTTGTTAGATTGTGTTGGTCATTGTGTAACATGATTGTGATTGCGTCTGTGTTCATTTATTTGCGCATCAGCAGTAGATCACATGCAAAACTTGCCACTCCCATCGGCGCATTTGTGGAATTGCACTCTCACGTTAATTTGCCCCGTTTAGTAAATCTGGCCCTGGAACAAGACAAAAATACTAAATAAGAAAAGCATTTTTGCAGTGTATTTATTTGTCAGTTTTGTTTGTAATTTGTTTTCTTTGTTTTTATTGTATTGCTGACTGTTTACTAAAATGAAAAAATCTAAAATTGCACGTATCATGAAATAAGACTTATCACCCACCAATAATCGTTACATAATCATAATTTCAATACTGGCCAAAATAATCGTGACTATGATTATGATCAAGCAGCACTAGTATGGTATGTATTATGCAAACCTTTGGCTCATATTGTCAGCATTTCCTAATGTTACTTTCTCAGGCTCTATGTAATGGAACATTTGTTTGCGTGTCCAAGCTCTTGAACATGTTGTTCTCAGTGATGAAAGAAAGAAAATAAATCAGAAAACTTTACACAATCACAGACTTTGCTGACAACATCATCTGTCACACGTCATTTTTAAAAGTGACTATATTTTAATTAAAGTGTAATCTTGTTCTAACTCGTGTATATTTTGCATCTCTTCAACAGTCATCTGTATTGTTAAAGCTGGAAGGAGGATCTGCCCTTGGAATTTTAGATACAGTAAACATACATTCCGAAGAAAGGACTCATTGAAATTGGCAAATAAATGATGCCATTTGTTGTATCATTTGATCTCTGGGAAGAATCTTCCCATGCAATGACAGTAGAAGACTGAGAAATAGTTTCCCTGTTGTCACTTATGCTATCAACCAACCATGTTCAGTGCTTCCTGGACATATGAGCAGTAAACGATGATTGCACACTTAACGTATTTTTACTGGCCATTCCACAGGTTGCCCATTTACTATATGCTCTTTTAAGTGGTATATAAGTTGTTTAACTGTGTGAAATTGTCAGTCACACAATGAAAAATCTGTAACAAAGGCTCCAGCAGTAACAGAGGGTGCAAACTCATTGTGAACCCTATAGAAATGAGCTTTAAAAGCAGTGTAAGTACAAAATGTCCATTTGCAGTCAGCGCCAATACATTCGGAAAAAAAACAACAGAATTTGTTTCTATGAACTCTAAATGAAGCATATAACTTTTAAATGTCTCTAGTCTTTTGCTGCAAAAAAGGACAGGTAATCTTCTTTTTTTTTTTAGCAAGCTAACAAAATTGCTCGATTTTTTTACCCGGCTCGGGTGACGCTGCAAAAAGCACTATACTCAGCATTAAAGGAACAAATTGAAAGAGCTGATATCATTAAACATGAAACCCATGGTCTAATAAACCCCAGTCCGTTGGCATCAATTCTCGCCTCGTAGGGGAAAATTACAGTTAACCTGAAAGACTTAAAAGCAAAAGTATTTTGGTCCCCACTCCGGTGCTCTGATTCTCAATATGCACAATATGCGTATATGTTTTAGCTTACACTATTGTATGGTGTCAGTGCGGTGGCTCCCTGAAGTATGAACATGTGATGTAAAATAATAATTCAAATTCCCACCCGCCTAAACTTAGTGTATGTGAGATGCCCCTTCTCTAAGGGAAGTTGCACAAATAACTGTTGATTGTATTACTTTAAACAGTTAATAATTTATTCCCTTTCTTTCTTTAGGAAACTGTGATTTCTTCTGAAAAAATTGTTTTCAGTTGAATGAAAGAATAGAAGTTCAACAATAAGTTCTCAGAATTTTCCTTTTAAAGGTCCTGTTTTTCGCGGTTTTTTTAAGCTTTGATTGTGTTTATAGTGTGCAATATAACATGTGTTCATGTTTCGCGTGTAAAAAAAACACAGTATTTTTCACATAATTTACTTATCTGTATACCGCTGTTTCCACTGTCATAAAAACGGGCTGATGACTTCCTGTTCTATGAAGTCCCTCCTTCAGAAATACGTAACGAGTTCTGATTGTGCCAGCGGTTCCTGTGTTGTGATTCGACAGCAGCTTAGCGCTCCTTGCCCGGAAAGGTCACGCCTCTTACCATAACATGGAGATGCATGCGCTCAGTGTTATTGTAAACATGTCTTTAATTTTACCCTATCAATTTGAGCCGGAATCAGACCCGGTGATTGGACTGCGGGATGAAAATAACAGCGTTTCGACGACATGGCGACAAACACACTCTACAAACGCATGTATTCCTGTGGGCGGAGGTTAGTCAAAAAACTGTTTTAGTGACGTCATTAAAGAAGGAAGTAGAGGGATGTAGTCCAAACTGGCCGTTCGATGTAGGCGACTTCTGTTAAATAAAATATCTCGCTTGGCATTGAACTTTGAGCTTTAAAATTTTACAGATTTTATTTATACTCTAACAACAACATTACACACTAACTAAAGTTTGAAACATGGGATCACGAAGAACGGGACCTTTAACTTTGGTAAACCTTCAAACACCTGTTTAACACCTTAGATATATAATTTATATCATTTCAATATCAGGTCACATAAACTGATTTACAAACAACACTTGATGTTTCAAAAGAAATTCGGAATTACATTATAGTTCAATTCAAATAACTCTGATGAACTCTGATAATCTTCGTAACTTCATTCAAACGACTCTTTTGAATCAACTTATGATTCAGTTTCCTTTTGACTGAGTTCTCATATCAAACAGTTCAAATTGTCAGTTCAAACTCTCAGTTCAGTTCAGTCTATATCAGTATAGAGCTCATGTGTGTTTAAAGAACATTCATACCAGACTGTAGCAATGACGACTTTGATATGATGACTTGCAGTGACTTGCAACAATGAGTCAAACAACTGAGTCAGGACAGTGAGGAGATGATGTCAACAGGATGGCAGGGTGATAAACAAACAAACAAACAAAAAAACACACACTCAAGAGAAGTTTCAGCGCGGACCAGGAAAAACTCAGCAACTGTCTGCAGCAAAATGACTAAGAGTCTGACATAAACATAAACAGAGTCTGACTCACAAAATTTATCTCAAAAGCAAAACTTGATTGTAAGTGATTGTCAGTCTCTCCAAAAGTCCCAAAACACTCAAAGTAAAAGAAACCACTCCATGCAAAAGTGCACTTAAGTGGTTCAAAGGAAGAAATCAATGTCTCTCTATCTATGACACAGTTCATGGATGGCAAAAAATGCTTACAGTCAAAATGAAGCCAAAAAACCAACAGTGTTCTGAACAGTGTTATTTTGGCAGCCATTTTTGATTTAGTCTTAGTCTTTATCTTCAGACGAAAATGCTCCTTAGTCTTAGTCACATTTTAGTCATGTTTTAGCCGACGAAAGGCCATTGCATTTTTGTCAAGTCTTAAGGGCCGTACACACCGGGACGAATATTCGCGCGCGTTATGCGCCAGCGTTTTTCAACGCGTTTTTTGTGTTCACACCCAAGCGATTTTCGCTGACGATGAGCCGAGTGAACATGCAAATTCATTCCCTGACATTAGATGGCGCTTAATGTAAAACAGAAATACCCCGGTACACAAGGTGGCGCTGCGCAACTTTACGCTTCTGACACTCGCTTTTCACTCAGAAGAAGAGAGCAAGTATTTACGCGCTTGTCCAAATCATACAAAGAAAACATGGATATTTCAAGCACCAGTAGCTCCAGCTCCAGCTCCAGGGATGAAGAAATTATTGTTCTGTTGAATGAGGAAAGACGCCGGAAAAGACGCCGATATTGGATACATCCCATAGTTACAAGAAGAGAAGAACATGGGGAGTTTTATCGACTGGTACAAGAGCTGAAAATGTATCATGAGCGTTTTTGGGGGTATTTTAGAATGTCCGTCAGTGAGTTCGAAAATTTACTTCAACAACTGGCTCCCTCGCTGACAAAAGAACAGACACACTACCGTAAACCAATCGACCCAGAACAGCGTTTGGCCGTGTGTTTACGGTGAGTTCGTTTACATTGTTATTCACTTCAATGAATGTTGTAAAAACATAAGTGAAGCGTTGTTAAAAACTAGTATTTGTCTATTTCTATTTCAGTTTTCTAAGCACTGGGGACTCGTACCGCACTATTGCGTCCAGCTTTCGACTTGGTGTGTCAACTGTGGCTTCGATAGTGAGTGAAACCTGTGATGCATTGTGGCACTGCCTCAGAGATGAACATTTGCCAGTGCCTACTGAAGAGATGTGGAGGAGTACAGCCAGGAGGTTCCATGAAAGATGGAATTTCCCTAACTGCTTGGGAGCCATGGATGGGAAACACATATTCATCCAGGCCCCTGCAAACTCTGGTTCTCTCTACTTTAATTATAAAGGTACGTTCTCCGTTGTATTGCTGGCCTTAGTTGATGCAGATTACCGCTTCCTGGTGGTTGATGTGGGGAGCTATGGCAGCAACAGTGATGGAGGCATCTTTGCCAATTCTGTGCTGGGAAAGGCACTCAGAGATGGAACTCTGAATGTTCCCCCTCCAAGTGAACTTCCAGGTGCTCCTGAGCTGGGAAAAGTTAACCATGTCATTGTGGCGGATGAAGCTTTTCCGCTGAAACCATATCTCCTCCGGCCATACCCTGGACGCCGCCTCCCCACAGACAAGAGAATTTTCAATTATCGTTTGTCTCGGGCACGGCGCATCTCTGAAAATGTATTTGGCATCCTCAGTCAACGCTTCCGGGTTTTCCAAAGAACTTTACAGATTCAACCAAGTGTTGTTGACAAAGTTGTCAAAGCTGCTTGTGCATTGTGCAATTATTTGCGCCCAAACGGAAATGACCAGAATCATGCCACAGAGGATGACCATGATTGTGAGCAAACACTACAAGGCTTTGAACATTGTAGGGGGCAGCGGGCATCTGTGGAGGCACAAAATGTCCGAGAACTGTACAAAGAGTACTTCAACGCACCAGCAGGAGAAGTTGCTTGGCAGTATGACCATGTGAACCATGGTCTGGGGAACAGATAAAAACAAACTGTAAATTTGAGCCATGTTCATTACATTTTCCATTGTGAAAACCGCTAGTGTATGTGTATATATATACAATTTCTGTGAACTTGAATACACTATCAAATCTATTGCATCTGATTCTTCATTAATTAATATGGCAGAGTTATTATAAATCCTCCTTCTGGTTCAGCGCCACTGTTTCTTTCCATTAAAAATTAAGGTTTATTTGTTTGGTTTTGTTTTGTGTATATTCCTTTTTTTGGGGGGGGGTTTGTGTCATTATAATTTTCAGTGACTTTTTTGTATATTTTGTTGTACAATTTTGTTTTATTGATTGGTGTACTACTGTATGGGAGGACTTACTTTGGTTTGTGTGATATTTGGTTTGTGTGTTTCACGTATGGTTTGATATTTTTTTATTCATTTTTTTGGGTTTGTGTTTCCTCCCATATGGTGGTTATCCAGTTATGATTCAAGTTGATTTCATTTGTTTTACTGTGGGTACTATAATTGTTGTTTTTATATCATCTGCTAATTTCTAATTTGGTTGACTTTATTCATTTATTGTATTTTCATTTTTTTGTGTGATATTCAGTTGATTTGATTGATCCTGACTTGTTTTGTATATTGTTTAATGTTTTTTTTGTTTTGACTTATTTGTTTTTCAACTTTACATCTTAATATCAATATTGCTGCGGATTAGATTAATTCAACTAAATATTAAAAATATAATTGGGTCCCCTACCCAAGAAAAGTGGGGGTGGCGTAGTCAAATTGGTCAACATTTTTAATAGCCATATATTTTAGGTCACATTTTGGCTCACCACAGCAAATTAAATATTTTTGATATAACATGTTCTGTCAAAGTTTTTGCAAAATGTAAAGTATTTGGTCACTTCAAGATATACTTATTTACAGCTCAATTTAATTGTATTTTTGAAAATGTGTATTTTTAATAAACATTTTTACAAGCATTTTCTTCAAAATGTTCTCATTCCCTGCACAATGCTGTGCCCAAAATCTTTATGTTCCTGTAGATTGATAACTGTTGCCTATAAATGCAGTGACTCCGTAATTAGGCACATAGCTATTTCAATAAGAGGTCAAGAATACTTATGTACAAATATATGCCAAATCCCAAAATATGTTACATTACTTTCAAGTAAGTCACTTATGCACACTTTCTTTTGGAAAAATGAAACATTTATTTTTTCAGAAAAGGTAGTGCAAATAAGTCACAATGACTGTAGTGCAAGTGAACGATAGTGCAGAGAAACATTTATGAAATAGCCATTTTCAACTATATTTCTAGAATGTAAAAAAAAAAAAAAAAACACTAAAAAATACAGAATTAAAATGTACATAATAAACATCTATTAGGGTAGCCAAGAAGTTGTAGAGCAGCCATAGTTTGTTGGGGTCTGCGGGGTGACCTGACGGTAGGACACCGGCGACTGCTGAGGAAAAAAAGCAGAAGAGGCCGGGCCAAACTCGGCATCATGCAACAGCTGATGTATTTTTAATTTGACCGAAGACTGTACGGTTGGGGACAATCTCCTTAGTGCTGGTATCAAGCCAAGAGCAAACAAGTAATTTTCATCATTTTGTTGTTCTCTTCGTTGCTCTCTGCGCTCCTCTTTCTCTCTTCTGCGTTCCTCTTTCTCACTTTCCCTGGCTTCTTTGGATAAGAGGTACCGGTCCAAGAAGTCTGGTGTCTCTAGCCGTTTTCTTTTGTTTACAGTAGACCTTGACACAGTTGGGCCGGAGAAGGATGATCCTGGAGACGTGCTTGCTGGTGCTTCTTCACTGTCGCTCACTTCTTTTTGGACCACCACTTGGTCAACCCCTTCATCCATATTTTCAGGAGAAATATTGCTATGAACACTGTAAAGACAAATTCAGTTTACATCAGAAACAATAACTCACACTGTGGGCCATGCCACACTTCATACCCATCTTGACAAAATACTCCAGAGCTTAATGTTTAATTACTAATTTAGTTTAGATTCATACTAATTTTAATGTACCATAGGTCTGGCAACAAAATGTCAGCAGAGGTTACCTATACACAGAACACAAACTAATTTTATATATTGAACTAGAGGTGTGATCGCATGGTGAACAGGGAACATGCAATGATATCATGTTAATCAATGTTTAATGTCAATGCATTATAGTAGAGCTCACACAGCTATGTATTGTAATGTTCTAATGATAATACCTTCGAAATTCAGTTGATGTTGCGAGGAACTCCATGACCTTCATAAATTTCCACGGCTTCTTGTTTTTAGCAGCCTGTCCACTTCGGCAATCATCTTCGCGCTTTTTTCTTGTATATGTATCTCGCAGGCTTTTCCATTTCTGTTTTACCTCCTCCACTACAGCACACAAACGATGGCGCTTGTCAAACGTTTGTAGGAAAAAGTTACAAGCCTATGCACATGGACAATTAAGTGAAATGAATCTCACCATCAAGGCCCATTTGCTGTGCAATACCACTCCATAACAGTTCTCTTTTATCAAGATTTTTGTAATCGCTGTCGCGTTTGTCATATAGTTCTTTATGTTCCGACACCAACGAGACCAGCAGCTCCACATTCATCTTGCCTTGCATCTTCCTCATCTATTTCTTCCCGGCAGTGTAGACGCTACTTGGCGTATATCTTCTTCATCGTCTTGTGTGCTCGGCAAGACCGTTTTGTGCTTGAGCGCCACCGAGTCGTGTTTTACTGTAACTTCAGCAGCTCCAGGCACGTGAACAAAAGCACCAATCTCATTGGTCGGCCAGGTTTTAATGCGGTGCGTCAAACCAAAAAAACTAACCCGAGGCGTTTTTTTAAAAATGACGCTTTTACGCCTCGCGTTTTTCACGTCGGTGTGCACACTCACGTTGGCGCCCGTTGTTTAGTCACGAGGCGTTAAACGTTGGCGAAAATCGCGTGCGATATTCGTCCCGGTGTGAACAGGCCTTTAGACATTACTTTTAGTCAAGCTACAGTTACCAACATTAATTTTGACAGCTATTTTATCTTTAGACAAAATAGTCATTATACTTTTTCTCTTTAGACCAATTCATTTAAGCTTATGAAAAATTTGAATCAAGGTTGTATTGTCATTGAACTCTTAGCAGTAGCACTTGTGCAGTTCTACATGTCCTCTTTCAGTGGTTCTCAAACTTTCTAGAGTGTCGTACATCCTGAGGGATTTAACATGCTTCTGTACACCCTCTCATATCCACTTACTGCAGTTAACACCTTTTCCATTAAGGGACAATATTTGCCCTCTTAAATTGATTTTTCCAGTGCATTTTTTACCTTTATAAATATCTTTGTAAAATAATTAATGCTTAAAAAAATGAATAAATACAATGATGATAAAAACAAAGTGATACTTTTAAATATTACAATAAATCCGTCAGTAGATGGCAGTAAGTCACTGTTTTTATGATTGAATCATCGAGTCATTCATTCTATCAGTATCAAAGCAATCGGCTGTATTTATGAATGAATCATTGAATAATTGCCGATTCATTTAAAGCCACAAATTTTTGTGTGCTGCAGTTCAGCTGTGGCTTTCGTTGCAAAATAGAGCAAAAATACTGACAATACTTTAAAATGTACATCATTTAATATTACCCTTGTGTTTGTTGAAGTGTTGTACAAAATCAATGTCACATTTGAAATCGTGTGAATATTAGGGAAACATTGCATTCTTGCTAGTATATGATCAACATTAAAAACTATAAGTGCCAAAGGGAATGATTTTGTATCTAAGAGAGATTTAATCTTAAATCTGTATGCAGACTGTGTCTATATCTGTTCTTCATGCTAGTAAATGCTAAATCCCCACTTTCACAAAGGTATACTGTTGAGAACAGCACTATATTGCACGCTTTGCTGGCGTGGATGCAGTCAGTTTTGACTGCGAAAGATGAGGTAATTTGACTGAATGTCATGTATTTACAGAACTAAACCTGCTAGAAATACATGTTCGCGTACTTCAGTTTGAGAGCCACTGCTGGATATCAGCCTGCTGTCACGGTTGCTGATTGCAGCACAAACAAATATAATCAGGATCTTGATGCAGCAGCATTATTTAAACAAACTCAAAAACTCCAAATACTAGGAACAGAACAACCAAACTTTACAATGACGAGGACAGACAGAGAAGTGAACGAAACACAGGGTTTAGCATATTTCACAAGAATACAGGTAAAAAGTATATTAAAAATTAAAATTTCCACAACAATTCCCTCTTCTTATCATTCATTGATAACTAATCATTACTTCTACTTCATTTCACATCACACTCTTAAGGGTTAACCACTAGTCATTCATATTCGACTTAAAGTATCATATACCGCAAATTTAAGTTCTTACGTCACATTTATGCTCTTCATTTCTGATCTTCATACAAACAACAAATTCAGATACATCACCCAATCATAGAACTAATGATAACATCCTTACTTTTACAGACATATAGCATGCAAATTTAGGTTCTATAACATCTTATCACAACAGATCCATTTTGTAGCCCACGATGTGTCATTGTCCAGCCTCAGTGGTGATTTGGAATTCCTTGAGCTGGTTTCACCTGTACACAAACCTTAGACAGGATAGAAAACATTTCTTTGCAATAGTTCAACATGTCATGTTCACACAATTCTGTTGATGCCACTCGTTGTTTAGCCCCTTCTATTCCCAAAAATGGGTTCTTCCAACCTAATTTAAAGTTTTCAGGCATATTTTCAGCCATACATTCGTTAGTTACCATTCCTCTTTTTTTGATGCATTGTTCATCAATTTATCATAGTGGTTGGAGACAAGTTTCTCTAAACAACATTTGCCATCAACACTAAACTAAAATCCATCTTCAATTCTGCAACCCAGATTTCCTCCAGCTTTCTCTGTCTCTGAACATGCTCTGTAAAGAGTTAGAAAAATCAAGGTTATTTTCAGATAACAGATTACACACAATCTCCTGTGTCCGCTCCAGCACTTCCTAAAGAAACAGAAACTTTTTTTTATTAGTTTGGGCACAAACAAAAATTCAAACCACAGCACCCCAAACATCGTCTACCACACCAACCTAACAATGGGCACCTGTGTAGATAGTCACAATTCTTTCCACCTTGCCTTCTCCCTTGTATTCTGTCATAAAATTCTCAACACACTCTCTGACAAACCGGACCACTTCATTCTTATATTTAGCTCAAAATTTAGCAGGTACCTCAGCCAATGCTGGGTGTACTTCTGAAGCACACTCATTTACTGTGCAATGATTTTTCTTTTCTCTGTTTTTCAATTGATATTACAATTCTTTCAGTCAGTCTCTCCCCCTCCAGTGAGGGTCAAAACTCATGTGTTTATACCAAATAGTTAGAGGACAGTAGCCCTGAAACTAACACTCCACATTCCATGGTCACAACTTATCCTTCGCTATTCCAGTCTGTTGTTTTGTCTCTGAAGACAGAGCCATCTACAAACAACACGTCCTCACAGTTATCAAATGGTTTATCTAGCAGGTCAAGTCATGGTGTACAGACTTGATCAAGGATAGTCAAACAACAATGATGTTCCTTCTCATCATCCTTTGTTCTGTGAAGGTTACTGGGCTTTCTGGATAATTTTGTTTACTGCCAGTGTGTCACTGTTTCTCTGCCGCCAAGTCTACATTTTTACATTTAGCATTGTGATCACACATAGCTGACAGTGATTAAATTCAGACCCCAAGTTAAATTTAGACAAGAGGTTTTAACTCATGGACGGCAATCTTCATCATAAATGACAAAAGTAGTCATAATTACCATTAGTAGACAGAGCTGGATAAACAATCCACTTAAAGCTCGTCCCATGTTCTATATCATCTTTTCATCAGATTCAATCAAAATATCTGCTTCTCCAAATTTCTCATTTCACTTAACCCATCTGTAATGATAAAACACTCATTCACACTAGTTAATGACATATACACTCTCTATGGGAACAGAATATTTCCCCAAACTAACACATACAATACAAAACATAAAGTCCAGTCACTCTCGCACTCACTCACATTAGACACCCATGACTATAAACTGCTCACTTTCAAAGTTGCTTTTGGTGTTAATTCTAAAAACACACCTTTAAACTTCCATTTTTCTGTAGATCTTTACTTAGTTTCTTACATGATCTTTTATTCAGTCTCAAAGCATATCTGTTCACTATAATTATTTTTCACAAAAGTCAGCTGGGTTGTTTTGGTTCTAGTCTCATTGCATTGCTTTGTTTTGTTTAAACTTTAGCAGACTGATAACAGACAGACAGAGTATCCTTGCCTCTACCCCAGCCGTCTCTCTCTCTTACTGCGCAAATAATCAATTCAGCAGCCTCTTAAGACTGTAACTTAGACTGAATTTAATATCAAATTACTATACATAACCCTTGGTCAAATGTAAATGTTTTAACTTTCAAATAAAGAAAACATTACCACCATCTAAAATATGTTATGCTAGTAGCCATTTTTGAGGGTATCTTTAGTTTTAAATGCTGAATGCACTTAACTTTCTCTTGAATCTGCAAAATCAGTCTTCATCTTTAACACCACCATTGCCCTTGGAATTATCCTCTGCCATGTCTAATGACCTGCAGGAGTAAAAACTATGATACTAGAGACACATTAGTTCAAAATCACACAGCCTCATGAATTCAGGGATTCATCATCCTGCTGAATCCTAAACTTCTATACAGTTCTTGCCAACAGGGCAACCAACATCATGTTACTAAATTTTACTCTGGTCTCCCCAGAAATTACGGACAATCACCTCATGTTCTCAGTCGGCTCTTGAAAGCTCATTCCCATCAGCTCTATATCAATAATCTCCTTTTCCTCAGGGTCTTGTCCCCTGCATTGTTGCTTGTCACAATGAAAAACAAGCCCTCTCAGGAATGCGGTTTCTGGTGAGTGGTATAGAGGAGCATTTTTGGGTCAGACTGCTGTTCTTCTCACAGGTCATTCCCCCTTCATGATGCTGCTGGCCTCACAGACATCCTGCTCAACTCTCATACCCATCTCACATAAACACCTCCCATCAGGGTAGATGCCCAGTGGTGGCGGTAACCCCCTGCCTTAGGTTGTCCTCTGTCTGGCCAAAGAGGATCTTACCCGTCATTGAGAAATCACCTCGTGCACACTGGTACCCGCTCTTTCCAATTTCAGATCTTTGACAGTTTCTTCAACAGAATCAGGTGTTTTCTGGAGCTTAGGAAAGTTGCATTCAAGAGCCACCAGAGCCATTGGACTGCTAATAGTGTTAAAACATGGAGACAGGTTAATAACAGCAGTATTTAATCACTAAAATCATTAGACTGTGCATTCTCTCAGCAACAACAATATCAGTGCTGAGAATATACTCTTTGAATTTAACTGTCCATTCAGTGTAGTGTTCTGCCACATCTGTAACCGGAGCCATCAGCCCTGCACATGGTGGTGACAAAGATCAGACAAAAAAGTTACTGGTCATAGAAGAAATTCATCAAAATATTCACTTCTGTCCTTCAAGGTCTATATTACTAATTTAAAGACATCTTTACACTCATTGAGTTTTCCTTTAACAAATTTAAAAGTTAATTTCCCTCTTCATGGCAATCATTTCTTTTCACATCTCTGTGTCCATGATTTTCAGCTGAGACACTGTGCTTCACTATAAATAGCTTGTTATCTCTTATGACACAAGCTCAGATAGCAGCATTTAGCTGACTCCGAGTGAGAGACTGAGGATTTCAGGACTGGTACTCTGCCTTTTATAACTTTTAACATCAAACTTTATCTACTGTCTTTTGACTCTGGCCCAGCTGAAGACTTTGCCAGAAATGACATTAATTTCCAAATAAACAACTGTTTATATTTGTCTTTTACTCACACATCATGGAAATTAGAGGTTACAAATTTCCAGTCAGGTTGAGTCTTTGTTACAACTGGCAGTCTCATTTTTCCTGCCATTTAACTTTTGACCATCAAAACCCAAACATTTAGACATTAACGGTCCTAAATCATTTTAGTCATTTTACATTGTGATAGCGATGCGCTAAACACATAAAAACATACTTGAGACTGTTCAACCTTTTTCCCCAAAGTGAAACATTCTTTTAGAATTTTAATTTTCACTTTCATAAAATTATTTTTTTCCTGCTATATTTCCCTTCATCATTGCCACTTATCTCACTATCAAATAGTTAGTCTGCAGATGCAAAACATATTATCAATATGGTTTCTACTGTTTCACAGAACCACAATATTATTTTAACCATATTTCTACTACTTGGTTGGACTGACAGCCTTATAGCTGCTTTCTCCTTCAACCATTCTTATATAAATTGTAGTTCTCTAGACATCTAATGTCATGCATCCATTTAATGGATGAATAAACAAAACTTTTTTGTAAGTTACGTTCACATCGAGCTTCTTCCCTACATGCCAATTCTTTCTTCTTCCCTACATGCCAATTCTTTCTGCATTAACCTTCTTTCCCTTCTGTCTGCTTCTTATAGCCTACAATCTATTGTCTGCTTACATTTCACACACACACCGCTCTCACACAAACACAACATCCCCAAATCGCAGTTCTCTTCAACTCATTCCCTTACGACCTTAAGTCTTATGACCACTCAACGTTCCCTCTTCTGGGAAATCACAATACTTAACTAACTTTTCTATATCTTACATGCATCTTTGGCCATTCAATTTTCTCATTTGATAAAACACTGGTACATCATATTTTACAACACCCCCTATCACTTCACTTTTTGCAAGCTTGCTCTGGGATTCCCAATTTTTAACCCTTCCGGATCCCATGGATTTCCCGGTGAATAAAAAAAGAATAACCTGATGGACGTCCAGCAGGTCCCGCCATTGTTCCTGCAGGTCCCGCCGATTGTTCCTGACCCAAAATCGGTAACGGTCCTCGCCGATTGTTCCTGACCCAAAATCGGTAACGGTCCTAACGCGGTTGGTTTCCAGGGATGTCTTGATTACCCTGCTTATTTTGCGTCATGCAGTCCCGGCCCAAATCTGCCCAAATCTTACAGCCCCTTGCTGTGTTTGGCACAGACTGCCTCAGCCTGCACAAGGCCTCTTTTAGTCTGCGTCGCAGCCCGGCCCAAATCTGCCCAATCTTACAGCCCCTTGCTGTATTTGGCCCAGACCCCCTTAGCTTGCGAGGCAGCGCAAAAATTCCACCCTGGGGAATTAAGCATCCGATCTCAATCCCTCATAAAAACCCCTCGGACCACGACCACTGACCCCGCCGAAGCTGTCAAAAATGGTTCGTCCCGTTCCCTAATTACTTATTTACCAATCATAAATTCCCCTTTTTTCACTTTTTCTATTCAAAAACCGATTGTCAACCCACATAAACTCATATTTAAATCACTGAAATCACAAATTTTTAAATTTTTCCTGTTTCCTAATCTTTCAAATTTTACCAAATCACACTTACTCTTAATTCCCCATAAAATTTAAATTGATCTCTTACCAGAGAGTCGTGTAGCCACCTGGGTTCGTTTTCTGATTCCAGTGGTGTCCCCCTCTGGACCCTGGCGGTCGGCCCCTCATCCCTTAATCTATTCGGGGTAGGGCTGAGACTACTATTAAGTCCTGGATGATCAGTCACCATCCGCTCCCGGGTCCAAAAGGTACATCCATGGAATCCCACTTCCTGACACCAAATTGTTGTGGCAAAAAATCAACTCCGACTCTATTGCATAAGAGACAAACACGACCAATTGTCTTTAAAGCTTTTATTTCAGAATCAGAATCAGAATCAGAAAGAGCTTTATTGCCAGGTATGTTGTTTACACATACTAGGAATTTGTTTTAGTGACAGAAGCTCCACAGTGCAACAGAGTAACAGCGATAAGACAAGACACATAATAAAAAGAATAAAATAATAATATACAAATTTACAAGATAGACAAAGTGCAAAAAAAGCAAAAGACAATATATATTATAGACAATTGTATGTACAATTATGTGTGCAAATTGAGATATAAATAAGTGTTTTAAGTAAATAATGTGTAATAGTGTTATGTGTTCCATGTTTGTCAAGTGTTCATGAGATGGATTGCTTGAGGGAAGAAACTGTTCCTGTGTCTGGTCGTTCTGGTGCTTAGGGTTCTGTAGCGTCGACCGGATGGCAACAGTTCAAAGAGGGAGTGTGCTGGATGTGAGGGGTCCAGAGTGATCTTCTTTGCCCTTTTTCTCACTCTGGATAAGTACAGTTCTTGGAGAGTGGGGAGGGTTGTGCCAATGATTCGCTCAGCAGACCGGACTACCCTCTGTAGTCTTCTGAGGTCAGATTTGGAAGCTGAGCTGAACCAGACGGTAATTGAAGTGCAGAGGATGAATTCGATGATGGCAGAGTAGAACTGTTTCAGCAGCTCCTGTGGTAGGTTGAACTTCCTCAGCTGGCGAAGGAAGTACAACCTCTGCTGGGCCTTTTTCACAATGGACTCGATGTGGTTGTCCCACTTCAGGTCCTGGGAGATGGTGGTGCCCAGGAACCTGAATGACTCCACTGCTGCCACAGTGCTGTTCATGATGGTGAGTGGGGGAAGAGCAGATGGGTTTCTCCTGAAGACCACGGTCATCTCCACTGTCTTGAGCGTGTTGAGCTCCAGGTTGTTAAGACTGCACCAGACAGCCAGCTGTTCAACCTCCAGTCTGTAAGCAGACTCGTCACCGTCCTGGATGAGGCCGATCAGTGTGGTGTCATCCGCAAACTTCAGGAGCTTGACAGAGGGGTCTTTAGAGGTGCAGTCGTTTGTGTAGAGGGAGAAGAGCAGTGGGGAGAGGACACAGCCCTGAGGGGCGCCGGTGCTGACGGTGAGGGTGCTGGATGAGAATTTTCCCAGCCTCACTAGCTGCTGCCTGTCTGTCAGGAAGCTGGTGATCCACTGACAGACAGAGGTGGGCACGGAGAGCTGAGTTAGTTTAGGCTGGAGGAGTGATGGGACGATGGTGTTAAAAGCAGAGCTGAAGTCCACAAACAGGATCCTCACATAAGTCCCTGGTCTGTCCAGATGCTGGAGAACAAAATGCAGTCCCATATTGACTGCATCATCCACAGACCTGTTTGCTCGGTAAGCAAACTGCAGGGGGTCCAGTAAGGGTCCAGTGATGTCCTTCAGAAAAGCCAGAACCAGTCTTTCAAATGACTTCATGGCCACAGACGTTAGAGCCACAGGTCTGTAGTCATTCAGTCCAGTAATTTTGGGTTTCTTTGGGACGGGGATGATGGTGAAGCGTTTGAAGCATGAGGGGACTTTGCACAGCTCCAGTGATCTGTTGAAGATCAGTGTGAAGATGGGGGCCAGCTGGTCAGCGCAGGTTTTCAGACAGGCTGGTGAAACGCTGTCTGGGCCTGGTGCCTTTCTTCTCTTGATCTTTCTGAAGACCTGGCGCACGTCATCTTCACTGAACTGAATTGCAGGTGTGGGGGAGAGGGGGGTTGATGGAGGTGTGAATGGTGATTTTTCAAACCTGCAATAAAACCCATTCAGATCGTCTGCCAGTCGTTGATTCTCCACAGAGCTGGGGGATGGTGTCTTGTAGTTGGTAATGTCTTTCAGACCTTTCCACACTGAAGCTGTGTCATTAGAAGAGAACTGATTCCGAAGTTTATCAGAATAATTCCTCTTTGCCACTCTGATCTCCTTTTCCAGTGTGTATTTGGCCTGTTTGTACAAGACTCTGTCCCCTTTTCTGCGAGCATCTTCTTTGGCCTGACGGAGCTGGCTGAGCTTTGCAGTGAACCAGGGTTTGTCGTTGTTGTAAGATAAATGAGTCTTTGTAGGAATGCACAGATCCTCACAGAAACTGATATATGAAGTTACAGTCTCTGTGAGCTCGTCCAGATCGGTGGCAGCAGCTTCAAAAACACTCCAATCAGTCCATTCGAAACAGGCTTGTAAAGCCCGCTCTGTTTCAGTGGTCCATCTCTTTACAGTCTTTGCTACAGGTTTAGCTGATTTCAGTTTCTGCCTGTAGGTTGGTATGAGATGAACTAAACAGTGATCAGAGAGCCCCAAAGCTGCCTGTGGGACAGAGTGATATGCATCCTTTATTGCTGTGTAACAATGGTCGAGTATATTACTGTCTCTGGTGGGACAGGTAACATGCTGTCTGTATTTGGGCAGTTCACGTGAGAGAATCGCTTTATTAAAGTCCCCGAGAATGATAAGAACAGAGTCCGGGTGTTGTTGCTCGCTCTCTGTGATCATATCAGCGAGTATCTGTAAAGCTGAGCTCACGGGCGCTTGCGAAGGAATGTAGACGCTCACCAGAATGAACGAGCAAAACTCCCGCGGCGAATAGAACGGTTTGCAGTTAATGAAGAGTGTTTCAAGATCTGGACAGCACATCTTCTTTAACACCGTTACATCTGAACACCACCTTTCGTTGATGTAAAAGCACGTCCCGCCGCCGCGTGATTTCCCCGTTGATTCTGCGTCGCGATCTGATCTAAACAGCTGAAAGCCCGGCAGACTTAACACGCTGTCCGGAATGGCGTCGTTCAGCCAGGTTTCCGTGAAGCACAGAGCAGCCGAGTTCGAGAAATCCTTATTTGTCCGGGAGAGCAGAAGGAGTTTGTCCGTTTTGTTGGGCAGAGAGTGGAGATTCGGCAGATGGATGCTAGGCAGCGGCATTCTTAATCTGCGCTGTCTGAGCTTCACGAGGGCGCCGGCGCGTTTTCCCCGTCTGCGCGTCCTGAAGCGTCTAAACAGCGCTGCCGCTCCGCCGACTACAACATTCAACAAAACGTCTGAATAATCGAAATCTGGTAAAAGATTTTGTGGTGTGTACTGCCGAATGTTCAGCAGTTCATCCCTGGTAAAACTGATGGTGTTTTAAAAACAGAAAACAGGAAAAACTAACAAAAACAGAACAAACACTGAAGAGCTAAGCACTGTGGCTGCCATGCGCGGCGCCATCTTGATCTTATTTCTTGATCTTATTCTTGCAAGAAAGGTCAGACAGGTCATACAGAAACACAAGTAGCTGCAGAGTGTAAGACCAAGAACGAAAGCTTCCCCTCACTTTTATATCTCTAACCTCCAAGGCCAAAGCCTCTGTCCTTTTACCATATTAGGAACATCTCTTAGCGGCTGTAACTTTCCACACATTGTTAGCACAGACATGTTTTTAACATACATCTTGCATGTCCCCATACCATATCTTGCTCTTTCTATTTCTAACATCTATGTTAACACTATGTTAAACATTACCACTTAAGCCAACATCATATCATGTTCCATAAGCATCATATTTCACAAGAATACAGGTTAAAATCATATGAAAAATTAAAATTTCCACAACAGTCTCAAACTCCATTGTTTCCTCCTTCTTATATAAATCTCATTTGTTTAAAAGACCTCCGAAGAACAGGCGAATCGCAACATAACACCGACTGTTACGTAACAGTCTGGGTGTACGCCCCCAATATTTGCATATGCCAGCTCATGTTCAAAGCATTACACAAGGGCAGGCAGTATTAATGTCTGGATCTGTGCACAGGTGAATCATCAGACTAGGTAAGCAAGCAAGAACAATAGCGAAAAATGGCAGATGGAGCAATAATAACTGACATGATCCATGATATCATGATATTTTTAGTGATATTTGTAAATTGTCTTTCTAAATGTTTCGTTAGCATGTTGCTAATGTACTGTTAAATGTGGTTAAAGTTACCATCGTTTCTACTGTATTCACGGAGACAAGACTGTCGTTATTTTCATTTTTTAAACACTTGCAGTCTGTATAATGCATAAACACAACTTCATTCTTTATAAATCTCTCCAACAGTGTGTAATGTTAGCTTTAGCCACGGAGCACTATCAAACTCATTCAGAATCAAATGTAAACATCTAAATAAATACCATACTTACGCGATTAGACATGTTGCATGACGAACACTTTGTAAAGATCCATTTTGAGGGTTATATTCGCTGTGTGAACTTTTTTATGTTGTTTAAGGCAAGCGCAAGCTCTTGGGGCATGGAGCACGAGAATTAAAGGGGCCGCACACTCTGAATCGTCGCATTTATAATGATGCCCCAAAATAGGCAGTTAAAAAAATTAATAAAAAAAACAAACAAACGATGGGATATTTTGAGCTGAAACTTCACAGACACATTCAGGGGACACCTTAGACTTATATTACATCTTTTAAAAACATGTTCTTCGGCACCTTTAATAAAACTAAATGCATGTTGTTTGATAATTGTAAAAAGTTCAGATACAGGTAAATGGTATGGACATAGAAAGGGCCAATGAAAATAAGTTTCTTGGGGTTATAATATTTACTCTAAATTACTGTCCGGAGGTTTTAGGCAGTACTTATAAAACCAGGCTATCATCATTATCTATGTTGCAAAAAAGAGCCATAAGGATAATTCATTGTACCGCTAATACCGCATTTTTAAAATCAAAGACATTGAAATTCACTGATCTGGTTCATTTTCAAACAGCACAAATAATATATAAAGCAAAATACAACCAACTACCTGGTAATATTCAAAAATAGTTTTTAATAGAGAAGAGAGATATAATTTTAGGGGGGAGTGCAACTTAAAACATCTTTGTGTCCGTACAACATTAAAAAGTTTTTGTATTTCTATATGCGGAGTGAAACTGTGGAACGGACAGAAATACCATGCTTTCAGCGACATCAGTTCTGGGCCCACACTTTCTCTGAGCATGCAGGCATAGACAAATTGATCACAGAGCTAAAAAAAAAAAAGCACACACATGTGAATTCGGACAAACTGAAGATCTCATGATATGAGACAAAATAGTATTCAGCATAACGGACTCTGGG
>NW_025953515.1:0-24349 GCF_018812025.1 Megalobrama amblycephala | reverse complement strand
TTTGTTTTAATTTTAATTTTGTAATACTATTTCACAATATTACAGTTTTTTGTCTTTTTTTTGGGTCAAATAATGCAGGCTTGATGAACAGAGAAGAGACTTTTTTACAAAAACATTAAAACATTAATGTCTCCATTTTTGACCAGTATTGAAGACCTCAGGAACATGATTGTGCACCCTGAGCTAGAGCATTATAGGCAAATAGGCTGTATAGGTAAGCAGCAGCATAAATAAGTTAAATACTGTTCTTTTTTCTTAACCCTCTACAGGGAACACCTTGCCTCTGTGTCAAACCTCTGCCTCTGCGTCCAGTGACCCTCCGTCTGTGTCCACCTCTGCCTCTGCGTCCAGTGACCCTCCGTCTGTGTCCAACACCTCTGCGTCCAGTGAACCCGCCTCGGTGTCCAACACCTCTGCCTCTGCGTTCAACACCTCTGCCTCTGCGTTCAACACCTCTACCTCTGCCTCTGCGTCCAGTGACCCCGCCTCGGTGTCCAACACCTCTGCCTCTGCGTCCAGTGACCCCGCCTCGGTGTCCAACACCTCTGCCTCTGTGTCCAACACCTCTGCCTCTGCATCCAGTGACCCCGTCTCGGTGTCCAACACCTCTGCCTCTGCGTCCAGTGACCCCGCCTCGGTGTCCAACACCTCTGCCTCTGCGTCCAGTGACCCCGCCTCTGTGTCCAACACCTCTGCCTCTGTGTCCAACACCTCTGCCTCTGCATCCAGTGACCCGTCTCGGTGTCCAACACCTCTGCCTCTGCGTCCAGTGACCCCGCCTCGGTGTCCAACACCTCTGCCTCTGTGTCCAACACCTCTGCCTCTGCGTCCAGTGACCCCGCCTCGGTGTCCAACACCTCTGCCTCTGCGTCCAGTGACCCCGCCTCGGTGTCCAACACCTCTGCCTCTGCGTCCAGTGACCCCGCCTCGGTGTCCAACACCTCTGCCTCTGTGTCCAACACCTCTGCCTCTGCGTCCAGTGACCCTCCGTCTGTGTCCAACACCTCTGCCTCTGTGTCCAACACCTCTGCCTCTGCGTCCAGTGACCCTCCGTCTGTGTCCAACACCTCTGCCTCTGTGTCCAACACCTCTGCCTCTGTGTCCAACACCTCTGCCTCTGCATCCAACACCTCTGCCTCTGCGTCCAGTGACCCTTCGTCTGTGTCCAACACCTCTGCCTCTGCATCCAACACCTCTGCCTCTGCGTCCAGTGACCCTCCGTCTGTGTCCAACACCTCTGCCTCGGTGTCCAACACCTCTGCCTCTGTGTCCAACACCTCTGCCTCTGCGTCCAGTGACCCTCCGTCTGTGTCCAACACCTCTGCCTCTGTGTCCAACACCTCTGCCTCTGCATCAAACACCTCTGCCTCTGCGTCCAGTGACCCTCCGTCTGTGTCCAACACCTCTGCCTCTGTGTCCAACACCTCTGCCTCTGCATCCAGTGACCCGCCTCGGTGTCCAACACCTCTGCCTCTGTGTCCAACACCTCTGCCTCTGCGTCCAGTGACCCCGCCTCGGTGTCCAACACCTCTGCCTCTGCGTCCAGTGACCCCGCCTCGGTGTCCAACACCTCTGCCTCTGTGTCCAACACCTCTGCCTCTGCGTCCAGTGACCCCGCCTCGGTGTCCAACACCTCTGCCTCTGTGTCCAACACCTCTGCCTCTGCGTCCAGTGACCCTCCGTCTGTGTCCAACACCTCTGCCTCTGTGTCCAACACCTCTGCCTCTGCGTCCAGTGACCCTCCGTCTGTGTCCAACACCTCTGCCTCTGTGTCCAACACCTCTGCCTCTGTGTCCAACACCTCTGCCTCTGCGTCCAGTGACCCTTCGTCTGTGTCAACACCTCTGCCTCTGCATCCAACACCTCTGCCTCTGCGTCCAGTGACCCTCCGTCTGTGTCCAACACCTCTGCCTCTGCGTCCAGTGACCCTCTGCCTCTGTGTCCAACACCTCTGCCTCTGCGTCCAGTGACCCTCCGTCTGTGTCCAACACCTCTGCCTCTGCGTCCAGTGAACCCGCCTCGGTGTCCAACACCTCTGCCTCTGCGTTCAACACCTCTGCCTCTGCGTCCAGTGACCCTCCGTCTGTGTCCAACACCTCTGCCTCTGTGTCCAACACCTCTGCCTCTGCGTCCAGTGACCCCGCCTCGGTGTCCAACACCTCTGCCTCTGCGTCCAGTGACCCGCCTCGGTGTCCAACACCTCTGCCTCTGTGTCCAACACCTCTGCCTCTGCGTCCAGTGACCCCGCCTCGGTGTCCAACACCTCTGCCTCTGTGTCCAACACCTCTGCCTCTGCGTCCAGTGACCCTCCTCTGTGTCCAACACCTCTGCCTCTGTGTCCAACACCTCTGCCTCTGCGTCCAGTGACCCTCCTCTGTGTCCAACACCTCTGCCTCTCTCTGACCCCGCCTCTGTGTCCAACACCTCTGCCTCTGTGTCCAACACCTCTGCCTCTGCATCCAACACCTCTGCCTCTGCGTCCAGTGACCCTTCGTCTGTGTCCAACACCTCTGCCTCTGCATCCAACACCTCTGCCTCTGCGTCCAGTGACCCTCCGTCTGTGTCCAACACCTCTGCCTCGGTGTCCAACACCTCTGCCTCTGTGTCCAACACCTCTGCCTCTGCGTCCAGTGACCCTCCTCTGTGTCCAACACCTCTGCCTCTGTGTCCAACACCTCTGCCTCTGATCCAGTGACCCGCCTCGGTGTCCAACACCTCTGCCTCTGCGTCCAGTGACCCCCCCGGTGTCCAACACCTCGCCTCTGTGTCCAACACCTCTGCCTCTGCGTCCAGTGACCCCGCCTCGGTGTCCAACACCTCTGCCTCTGCGTCCAGTGACCCTCCGTCTGTGTCCAATGACCCCGCTTCTGCATCCATCAACTCCACCACTGCAGCCAATCACCCTGCATCTGTGTCCAGCAACTCTGCCTTTGAGACCAGTGGAACTGCTTCTTTGTCAAATGACCCCACCCCTGCATTTAACGACCACATCTCTGGTGCCCAACGACTCCGCCTTTACAGTCAATATTTCCAATGTGTTCTACAAGCCAATAAAAAGAAAGGGGAGACAAATACATAATGGTAATGTTTCCATCTTTGTAATGCTTATTGTTGAACTACATTTAGTTAATTTGAAAGCTATTTCAAAAAAAAATTTTTTTATTGGTTTCAAAATTAACACATAATTAACACACATTTTCTTTTTGTTATTGTCTAATTAAGTTGTAATTATGGATGCATGTTGTTGCGTTACAGAATGTTCACATAACAGCCAGGATGTGTACCATGGAGAGGTTGTGAGGGAGAGAGATAGGGAGGTTGGTCAGAATAAAGAAGGATAAAAAACAACTTCATTACTACTGTTTATTCCTCTTTTAAAACCTTCAAATGAATTGTAATGTTACATGTAAGTTTTGCTACTGAAACAGTAAGTTAACAGCACTGGTAACTGGCAACATCCCTAAACAGTTTCACTGACCAGTAAATTGTCCAATTATATTATTGTTAGGTAGACAAGTACATGAAAATAACTGTAGCAGAAAACAGTTATTTTATTCCTTGTGCTGTTTAGCTTGAAATATAATGATGTAACAGATCTTGATAATTTTTTTTTGTCTGTCCGTTCTTTAAAGGGAAGAAAAGAATATCTTTTTCGTTGGCAGCCTTGCGCATCTTGGTAAGTACAGACATTTTATTTGGTAGCTTATTCGACCTTATTGTTCTTCTAAGTTCCCAACCACATTCCTGGAGGCCCACCAACACTGCACATTTTGCATGTCTCCTTTGTCTGACACACCCATTTTAGATCTTTGAGTCACTACTAATGAGCTGATAGCCTTAATCACTAATCAGGTGTACTCATCCATGACCGTTAGGGTAATTTTCACCTAAATTCTACAGGGGTTGGACAAAATAAACTGAACACCCATTATCATAGGGGTCAATATCATTTGTGAAGGCTCTGGTGAAAAAACAAACATTACAATTTGTCTTTTTTATATTGTTGCTGTTTATCTTCTCCAGTTTGAATATCAATGCAGTGTAAGTGGTTTTCAGCAGTATTTGGTACAAGCCATGGGTAAGATGGGTGATATGTCAGACGTCCAAAAAGAGCAAATCATTGGAGCCCATTTAGCATAAGCCTCTGTAACCTTAACCGCCAAACTGGCAACTGTTCTAATTGATGACATTCAACAGGAAACTATTCAAAAGTTGTATAATAAGTTTGGAAGCTGTATTTAACACAAATTTTGGTATAACACCTTAATAAAGAAATATTGCATTATTATATATATATATAATGTGTGTGTATATATATATATATATATATATATATATATATATATATATATATATATATATATATATATATATATACAGCTATGGAAAAAATTAAGAGACCACTTAACATTGATTTCTGAACTTGGAGTGGTCTCTTAATTTTTTCCATTGCTGTATATATGTACAGTACAGTTCAAAAGTTTGGAACCACTAAGATTTTTAATGTTTTTAAAAGAAGTTTTCGTCTGCTCACCAAGGCTACATTTATTTAATTAAAAATACAGTAAAAAACATTAATATTGTGAAATATTATTACAATTTAAAATAACTGTGTACTATTTAAATATATTTGACAAAGTAATTTATTCCTGTGATGCAAAGCTGAATTTTCAGCATCATTACTCCAGTCTTCAGTGTCACATGATCCTTCAGAAATCATTCTAATATGCTGATCTGCTGCTCAAGAAACATTTAATGTGTACAATTGTACAAAATATTTGTGTACAATATTTTTTTTCAGGATTATTTGATGAATAGAAAGTTCAAAAGAACAGTGTTTATCTGAAATCTAATCTTTTGTAACATTATAAATGTCTTTACTGCCACTTTTGATTGATTTAATGCATCCTTGCTGAATAAAAGTATTCATTTCTTTAATTTCTTTTCAAAAAAATAAAAATAAAAATTCTTATTGACCCCAAACTTTTGAACGGTAGTGTATAATGCTACAGAAGCTTTGTATTTCAGATAAACGCTGTTCTTTTGAACTTTCTATTCATCAAGGAATCCTGAAAAAAAAAAAGTACACAACTGTTTTCAATATTGAAAATAATCATAAATGTTTCTTGAGCAGCAGATCAGCATATTAGAATGATTTCTGAAGGATCATGTGACACTGAAGACTGGAGTAATGATGCTGAAAATTCAGCTTTGCATCACAGGAATACATTACTTTGTCAAATATATTCAAATAGAAAACAGTTATTTTAAATTGTAATAATATTTCACAATATTAATGTTTTTACTGTATTTTTAATTAAATAAATGTAGCCTTGGTGAGCAGACGAAACTTCTTTTAAAAACATTAAAAATCTTAGTGGTTCCAAACTTTTGAACTGTACTGTATATATTTGCATTATTATGTGTAAAATTAAAATAAAATTTAATTATGTGTAAATTGGTATTTATTGTTTTATTTGCACATATAGAGGCACCTCTTTCATTTGATCATAAATTTTTGTTAATTATGTAATTAATTATTTTGTTAATTATTAATGCCATTTGAAGAAACAGGCACAATGGAAATATTGGTCATATAATTATTGCAAGCCATCATTCTGATACAAAGTTTAGTGTATTTTATTATTATATTTCATAACAATACTTATGACTTAACTATAGGACTATTGAAGTGAAGGACATGTAGGGCCTCATTCAAAATCATAGCATGTTATTAAATATAAAAACAAGTTATTAAATATTTTTTTTTAAAAATAGCCTACACCAAACACGGTATCAGCATACGATAGCTTATGGATTGTGATCAATACCTGCTTCACATGTCATGCATAGTTAACAGTGAGTGGTGGTTCATGGAAATATTTTTTATAGTATAAACTCATGGGCAGTGCTGGACAAAATAATTTTTGGCTGACAGAATTATTGTTGTATAGAACTGATAAGATGAAAAAGGTGTTTCTGTGTCAATGAAATATTGAAACTATAAATGAACCAATGTAGGGAAAAAAAGAAATTGAGTCAAATTCTCATTTTTACATTGTTAAACTAAACTTTCCAGTGAGTGAATTGAATGGTCAAAAAGACTGGGCACATCTTTTGACAAGGTGATTTCAAGTTTTATAACAACTACTGTCTTTCTTTTTTTTTCTTAGTGGCAAGAAGTGGCGGAGTACATGGGTGTCCGAGGATGCTGTACAGTAGTTTGCGAACTATTTGCTTCTGTTTAAATTCATAAACATTTGACATATCAATGCATATAATGAAATAAATACAAAATATGAGTAGTAATTGTGCTTCAATGAATTTGTTTTAACAAATACATTGTACTTGAACAGTGGATGCATGCCTATGTTAATCTTGCAAAACAGCAAAGCATCTATCACATAATACATCCTACAATAAAGTATTGTGTTCTGCAATGAAGTGTGTTTAATGTTGTACATTAAAAATGGGGTTTCATTAAAAAATAAATTTATGATTGATTTGTAAGAAAGGTATCCTGATTCTTTTAATAAAATGATACAGTAACATTGATATAACATGCTGTGGTAAATACAGTAAACATGCCAGGTTTCAGTTACTTGGGAGGAATGCTGCAAAATGCATTACAGGACTAGGTTATAGGTTATAATTCTACAGACACTTTTGGCACAACTTTGTCTAGGATATGTACTAGGGAATTATCAACATGGATCCTTTACTGCATTATAAAATAGAACATACACCGTACCAAGGAAGCATTTAAGGAAGTGCAAGAAGATGAGGATAGAAAAATGGTTTTTCTTCAAATTACAGAAGGTTTTATATTGTGATTATTTATATTGCATGCATTTTTGCACCTTGATCTATTTCATAGTAACAAAATTATCTCAATGATATCTGAATGGCATATTGGCCTTATGTAATATTACAAGGTGTGTCAGACTGTAATGCTTTCTTGAATGTAATGAATATCTGAATAATTCTACTATAGAGCAGCTAAAAATAGAATTTGAATTTGAGCTGAATGACAACTCTGATTGTTAGAGCTGCTTTACAGCAGAATTTGAATGTCATTTGAATATTTTTCTGTTTATTACTGAGCTTTGAATCAATCTTGTATAAAGCACTACAACACTAAATGTGACAACTTCTGTTATACATATAAGTTGGATTAGTTGTTTCAGGTTCACCCAATGCCACTGTTTATAAAACACAGATATAAAAAGAGATAATCAGTATGTAATATAGCCATATAAGTTTTTAACATTTTTGACAACTGCTTGTGGTATAAATTCCCACTGTATGCACATAAGCTAGATAACTGGTTCAGTCACCACAGATCTCTATTATCCACTGGTGGCCCTCACACTGAGTCAGATGGTGTCCCATCCCCTGTGATCACTATAACTTGGGAATTAAGAAACTCTTGTGCCTCACTAACTTGTTGCACAGAAGTAACCAGGCAGGACTCCAGACAATGCCCTTGACATCTTGACATCACAGCCAGGTGTATCTCAGACAAATCACAGCGAAATACCCACTGCATGTATTTATTTAGAATTATGCATGTAAAACATATCATAAATATCAATGCTGCAAAGTAAAAGTGATTAAGTTTTGATTCTTTTTGTAAGAGCCACATAAGGTCTATAAAAATAAAAAAAATAAAAAAAATAAAAAAAAACTATTTCATGAAAATTCATAAGTAATTTATTGGTTTAAAATGCATAATTTAGTAATGTTTAGATCTGATAACATTTCTGTATTTTGTGCTTCCAATCAGATAGCACTACGTCATAGCGTAAACGATTGGATGTAGTTAGTTTAATGCCGAGTTCAGACTGCACGATTTTCAAAGTAGTCGGGTCACTGTTCTTTTCACACTGCATGACTATCTTGGCCAGCATTCAGTCGCTGCTATGTTCAAACTGCACGATGGATCGGCGACAGAAGTTTTCACACTGCGTGACTTTACTATAGGAAGAATCGCCGACAACTCTGTCTGGCACGCAAACTACGTTTCACAACCAAACACACGCGAGACATGACAAGGAAACAACGCGCGCAAGACCAGAGTTCTCACGTGAGACTGGCCCTGTGTCTCAATCAGCTCCCTAGCTCCCTAGGTCGTGAATCAGTATATAATGAAAGTGAATGTGGCTGATACCCTGATCAGTGCCCTGACTACTTAACTAGGGAGCTGATTGAGACACACGGTGGGATTATTATTAAAAATAGTAGCCCGCAAGAAGCTTGAAATACGAATTGCCTGTGCGCTGATTTGCAGCGAAAACAACATGAAAAGAAGAATATGGAGAAGGAAATGTTTGGGGAGACCAGAAGAACAAGGATTGTGTGTTCTGCAACGACAGTTGGAGCAAAATACATAACTTTTAAATGTGCTGCTGTTGATGGTCAAGCAAATGTTTGTGCTTTGCTTCTGTATGATAAAATTGTAATGTTTATCTGAAACGAAGCCATGCTTGCTGATATTTTGGTCTATAACTCCTCCCCGAACTCTCCGCTGCTCTGTATCTTGCTCTCTCATTGGCTGTCGGTCATCGCCGATGTAGTTTTCAGTCAGAACACTTTTCACACTGCAGGATTTTGAATCGCCGACAGGTCCAGATATTTAGCATGCCAAATATCTCACGGGTGTCGGCGACTCGTCGGCGATTCTCTCATATCACGTCTTTGCTCATGCACACTGCATGATTGTCACTCGCGTGAACGAGCACCGATTTGCCTGTGATTTCGGGCATTTGTCGGCGATTTCTCAAAACCTGTCGGCGAGCCAAAATCGGGGCTAAAATCGTGCAGTCTGAACTCGGCTTTAGTTTGAAGTAAGAGACGTTGGAAGCAACACAGTTTTTTGACCGTGCATACCATGTCTATGTACGTTATTGTTTTGGAAGTAAACATCTAAAAAGAAGACTGTTGGTTTGCTCGTGTTTCCAAATACTGGTTGTAGACTGACTTCAAAAAGTGGTACAGAAGAATTAAAAGCAACTAGGTGCCACTACATTAGTCAAAAAACTCGCTAATACGAAGCTACTCTGGATAACGAAGAAGACGTGGCTAGCTTGTTGCTGCGGGAGGAAGCAGCGGATCGAACTTTAGCGCCGAAAACGAGACACGGGAACGGGCCTGTCTGCCACAGCGAGCCGCGAAGGACCGTCATCAAGGACGCAGTTTCTCCGCTGTTTGTCGGGCTTCCATTCGCACCGCTAGCTAGCGGCTAAGTAGCCTGTCTGTTAAGAGAGAAGTGACGCTGCGCGCTGCGGCTGAGTGAGGACTTTTTTCTTCAAAAGACGGAGACGGAGTGGACTTTATCTGTGTGAATTGTCAAAGAAAGGCGTGATACGGACGCACGAGATGAGTGAGTTGGAAGAGAACGAAAATTTGTGAACTTTTTCTCTGCATAACGTATGCTGATATTAAACTCTGATTCAGTCAATGTGGAGTTATGGCGATCTTTAAGAAGTTGTATTGCACTCGTTTTATTAAGAAAAGTACATTTGAAGACAGTGCTTGAAACGTTTGCATACAATTAGAGCATTTACTCTGCAATTTGTAAGATGGCTGAGGAAGATGAAGATGTATCGAGGATACAATGGAACAGAGAAGGTCACATAAGATGACAGAGAAGGCGTTAGAGGAGAGATTGCAGAGGTGCATTGCACAGAGAAGAAGAACATTAGGAACTCTGACAAGCAAAAGAAACGAGTTGGAGACAATGATGGGTGATGCTCAAAATTTACAAAAGGTGAAAAATATGATGGAAAGTGATTTTTCAGCATCACTAAAGGAGTTTAACCGTCTCAACAACGAAGTTGCAAATCTTTTGAATGAAGATGAAAAAAGCTATGATCAAGAGAACTGGTTTGAACCTAAAATGGCAGCGATTAGAGGATTTATGAAAATGACTAAAAACTGGATTGCAGCTGAGCAAAAACCCATACTGCCAGTGGAAAGAGTACTGCAAGAAGAAAATAATGTGGATGATTATCTGCAAGAAACTGTTAAAGCAAGTGACAGCGTTTCACAGGTGGGGGTCAGCGTTGTTACAAATGCCAGTCCACGTGGATCACAAGTGAGTCGCACCTCATCTGCATCACGAGTATCGTCAACAAGAGCTAAACAGGAAGCGGAACATGCAGCCCTGCTCGAACGTGTTGCAGCGCTAAAGAAAATGCAACAGCTTGAGTTTGAAGCAGCTAGAATCAAAGCTGAAAAAGAAGAGTTGAAGCTGGAAACTGCATTAGCTGAGAGTAAAGCAAAAATAAGGGTGCTTAAAGAATATGAAAGATCTGAAGATGGGTTTAGTAGCTATGTGGCAGCGCAAAAGCCACGAGGTGAGCATGTGAAGGAAAGAACCAGCATTATGCCTCCACAAGCTAATACGAACACTCATGTTCAACCACAAACACGGCACTCCCGAACACAACAACAATCTCAATTGGTCTCCAATTATGTGCCAAATGCTCAACCTAACGGAGGTGATGACATACTAGCAGTTATGCAAAAACAGAATGTAATCACTGAGTTACTTGTAAAACAACAGCAGCTATCTCATCTACCAACAAAAGACATTCCTGTGTTCAAGGGTGATGCGCTACAGTACAAGTCTTTCATGAGGGCGTTTGAGCACGCAATAGAGCAAAAAACCAGCAACGATCAAGACAAATTGTACTTCTTGGAACAGTTTACGGCCGGGGAACCTCAGGAGCTTGTTCGCAGCTGTGCTCATATGACACCTAACAAAGGCTACTGCGAGGCAAAGCGACTACTTCATAAGCACTATGGGGATGAATTACGTATTGCCAGCGCGTACATTGACAAAGCACTCAAATGGCCTCAAGTGAAGTCGGATGATGGGAAAGTCCGTGGAAGTAGTTTCGCAACCAATGTTTCTACTGAAAGCAAAGAGCCTCAAAAAACGCACGTTAAGCCAGCAAACGCATGTAAAACTCTGAGTGCCTTTGAGAAGCCGTGTTTGTACTGCCAGCAATCTCACACCCTTGCCTCATGCAGCAAAATCAAATGCCAACCACATAAAGAGCGTGTGGATTTCTTAAAACAGAAGGGCTTGTGTTTTGGATGTCTAGTTCCGGGACATCTTAGCAAATTCTGCAAAAGAAGAATTGAGTGTAAAGAGTGTGCTTTAAAGCATCCAGACATTTTGCACATAATAAAAGAAGAAGGTTCTGTCTCACCTGAAAAGAAAGATGATCATCATGGAAATGAAGTATCGTGTGCTCAAGTTTCTATTCTGCGAGAGTCCTGTAGCCTCACGGGGGCCGGAGAAGCGGAATGTGTGCTGTCAATTGTACCGGTGAAGATCAAGTCGAAAAGGAGTGACAAGTGTGTTGAAACATACGCCTTTCTGGACCCGGGAAGCACAGCAACGTTCTGCACAGAAGACTTACAAAAGAAACTAAACATTAAAGGTAAACCGACACGAATACTTCTTAACACCATGGGTCAAGACAAACCTGGAGAACAGAAAATCATGAACAGTTTCGTCATATCAGACCTGGAAGTGTGCGGGCTGGAAAACACCAAGTTCATTGAGCTACCTAAGGTGTTCACTCATAGCAACATACCTGTTCACACAGAGAACATACCTAAACAGTCAGATATCCAGAAGTGGCCTTATCTCAACGAAGTACGCTTGCCAGAGATAGAAGCAGATGTAGGCCTGCTTATTGGAGCTAACTGTTCCAGAGCAATAGAGCCATGGCACGTTATTAATTCTAAGGATGGAGGCCCTTATGCTGTGAAGACTGCTATTGGCTGGGTTGTGAATGGGCCTGTAAGAAAAGAACTGGATGATGCAGGTAATGAAATGCCTACCTTTGCAGTAAACAGAATTTCTGTGATGGAGATTGAGAAGCTGCTGGTCCAACAGTATAACACTGATTTTCCAGAGCATAATTATGATGATCGAGAAGAGATGTCTCAGGATGACAAGCAGTTTTTGCAGTTTGTGCAGAAAACGACCATTTTTGAGAACGGACATTACAGCATTGGACTGCCCCTCAGGAATGAGAAGCTACAAATGCCTAATAACCGTTGTGTGGCGGAGGAACGCTTAGCCTGTTTGCTTAGAAAGTTCAAGAAGAATCCTGAATTCTTTGAAGAATACAAGAGCTTTATGAAGACCATCATTGATAAAGGCTACGCTGTCCAAATTCCGGTCCAACAGCTGAGACGTGACGACAACAGGCTGTTTTACATCCCACATCACGGGGTGTATCACCCAAAGAAAAGAAAGTTGCGGGTGGTCTTCGACTGCACAGCTTTGTTTCAGGAAAGGTCTCTGAATAGTGAACTGCTCCAAGGACCCGACTTGAACTAATTGGTTAATTGGTGTGCTTTTAAGATTTCGTGAGGAGCCAGTCGCTATAATGGCGGACATCGAGTCGATGTTTTATCAGGTCAAGGTGCCAGAGCGTGACGCCGACCTACTTCATTTTCTTTGGTGGCCCAACGGTAAGGTGAATGAACCTATGGAGGAATTCCGAATGACTGTGCATCTCTTCGGAGCCACTTCTTCACCAAGTGTCGCCTCTTATGCACTGAAAAGAACTGCTGAAGATCACAAGGCTGATGTATCTCCAGAAGCTGTCCAGACAGTTCTGCGAAACTTCTACGTAGATGACTGTTTGAAGAGTGTAGCTAAAGAAGAAGATGCGGTGACTTTGGCTAAAGATCTTCGTATCCTGTGTGCCAGCGGAGGTTTCACTTTAACAAAGTGGATGAGCAATAGCAGGAAGGTGTTGATGTCAATCTCTGAAGAACATAGAGCTAGTGAAGTGAAAGACCTGGATTTAAGACATGACGCTTTGCCAGTCGAGAGGACACTCGGTGTACAGTGGGACACAGAATCTGATGCTTTCACCTACAGTATGAAACTGCAAGACAAACCGATGACTAGAAGAGGCATTTTATCAGTCGTGAATTCCATCTACGATCCCCTTGGCTTTTTGGCTCCAGTCATCTTGCCCACTAAACTCCTGCTGAGAGATCTTTGTAAAGAACGATACGGATGGGATGAGAACATTGGCGGAAAACATGCTGAAGATTGGAAAAGATGGATCGAAGATGTCAGTCATCTCTCTACCTTCCGTGTGAGCAGGTGTTTGAAACCTACAGATTTTGGATGCGCAGCAGCAGCAGTTACATCATTTTTCAGATCTCAGAGTCCGCTTATGGCACTGTGTCTTATTCTGCTAAAGAATAACCAAGGTGAGAAGATTGTGCATTCCTCATAGGGAAGTCAAGAGTGCCCCACTCAAACTGTCACCATTCCCAACGAGTTGACTGCACAGTTATCGCTTTAAAATGCAAGATGTTACGCAAGAGCTTCAGTTCCACTACAACAATCATCTTCTGGCAGACAGCACTTAGTGCTCAGATATATCAGTGAAATTTTTCAAAACTTTTGTTGCGACGAATCTCGTTGATCCGAGAAGCAACCAAGCCATCAGAGTCCGAACAACAGAAAATTGCAGATCAAGCCAGCAGGGGGCTGAAACTAAGGTGTGCAAGGAGGAACCTGGATCAATGGGCCAAACTTCTTCTGCAATGAATGTGATTGGTCGGAACAGCTGCGAAGGAAAGAAGCCTGCAAAAACCAAGTCAAGTGAGAAGTCAACATGATCAAAGCTGAAGAAAACCAAGAACCAATGACAAACTCATCAACTATTACTCGGACTGGCATAAATTAAAAAGATCTCTGGATAGTAAAGGAATCTGTGGAAACTGAAAGAGGAAAGAAAGGAAATATCAAAAGTCAGGCAAGCTGAAAAGAACCCTGAAAAGGAAAGATCAAAGTTAGAACAACAAATGAAAAAATGCAAAGCAACAGAAAAGAAATCACTAACCTTGGATGATCTGGTTGCTGCAGAATCTGAAATAATCCAGTTAAGTCAAAGACAACAGTTTGGAGAAGAAATCAAAGTACTGAAGCAAAGTAAACAGCTCAGTCGCAGGAGTCAGCTGTTTAAATTAGATCCGATTCTTCAAGATGGCATGTTAAGGGTTGGTGGAAGACTCAACAAGTCTGCCATGCCAGAAAATGCTAAACATCCAACAATTCTTTCAAAGCACAGCAGAGTTGCTACACTGATTCTGAGAGACATCCACCAAAGAACAGGACACTGTGGACGCAGTTATGTCTTGGCACAACTGAGATGCATGTATTGGATCCCACAAGCCAATTCTGCAATTCGAAAGATAATCAACAAATGTACAGTGTGCCGCAGGAGTAATGGAAAGTTTGGTGAGCAAAAGATGGCAAACCTGCCTGAAGATAGGCTCTTGCCAGACAAGCCTCCTTTCACAAATACCGGCGTTGATTTCTTTGGGCCGTTTGATGTCAAGCGGGGTCGGGGTACAGTCAAAAGGTATGGTGTAATGTTCACTTGCCTCACTCTCAGAGCGGTGCACATCGAAGTTGCAGATAGCCTCGACACAGACTCCTGCATTAATGCAATTCGTCGCTTTAAGTGCAGGAGAGGTCAAGTTACCATCATGCGTTCTGACAACGGCACAAATTTTGTGGCCGCTGAAAGAGAGTTGAGAGAAGCCATTCAACAACTTGATAACTACAAGATTGAAAAGGCCTTGCAACCAAATGGAATAAAGTGGATATTCAATAGCCCAGCCGCTTCGCACCAAGGCGGGGTTTGGGAAAGACAAATTCGCACTGTGCGAAGAATCCTTAACTCCCTTTTGAAAGAACAAGCGGTAAATGATGATTGTCTTCAGACAATAATGTGTGAGGTCGAAAGCATCATCAATGGCAGGCCTCTTACAACTGTTTCAGATGATGTGAATGACGTAGAACCTCTAACACCCAATCATTTATTGCTGTTGAAATCTCAACCCAACATGCCTCCAGGGATTTTCAGCAAAGATGACATGTACACAAGAAAAAGATGGAAGCAAGTCCAGTATCTTGTGGATTTATTTTGGACTAGATGGACACGTGAATACCTTCCACTTCTTCAGCAGCGTCAGAAATGGCTAAAGCCGAGAAGAAACTTCATGACGGGAGATGTTGTGTTAATAGTGGATAGTTCTTCTCCACGAAACTCCTGGCTCATGGGAAGAGTAGTTGAAACGTTGCCAGATTCCAATGGAATGGTACGAAGAGTGAAGATAAAGACCAAGACCAACACTCTGGAAAGGCCTGTAAACAAACTGTGCTTGTTGGAAGAGGCGATGTCAGAAGAGTGAAGAAAGAAGAAACAAGTTGATAGTTTATGGACATTTAAAAATAGTTTGGCTCTTAATGTTTAAGTTTATAATTGCTTAATCCTCCTGCTTAACCAATTAGGGGCCGGGTAATGTAAGAGCCACATAAGGTCTATAAAAAAAATTTATTAATGAGATGAATGCAAGATTCCTATAAACATTTATTTGGTTATGTTTTATACATTTATAATTTCCCATTAAACGTAAACTAGCATTTTTAAACGATAGATTCCATTTGTGTGGTTAACCTGATGTAGAAATAGGCTTTAAGTTAGGCTCTTCTAAGCAAGGGCCAAATGGTTTCCATCCATTGCATACACCATGGGGTTAAGTAATATTAATTAAATATATTAATTAATTACACATATTAAATACATAAACATTTACCCCCAGTTTCACAGACAAGGCTTAAGATAGTCCTGGACTAAAATGCATGTTTGAGCTGTTTTTAGGCTTTTAAAAAAATGTGGCACATGTAAGCTTCTGAAAACAGTCTTAAGCCTGAAATAAGATCCTGAATTTGAATCATTACACACAAATCCTAACAGTACTCACCTGAAATGGGCTAAAAATCAAATAAACCAGTTGTCAATCAGTCTATTAGGGCAAGGATGAAAAAGGACCTGGGTAGGCATTTTAGTTACATATCAGCTCTAGAGCAAAGCAGTTTAGCACATTTATTGGACAGGTATGCAAACACATACAGTACATGCATTTTCAAACATCTACCCCATTACATCAAATCTGCAGCACACTCATACTGTAAACAACAAAACTGGTTGGGAGCTTCTCTGTGAATTTGTAATGAATTTGGTACATTTTGGTAAAACATTGTACATATAGTCATGAATATTACAGGTTACATCAAGAAGCTATTTAACAATAAATAATAGTGAATGCAAGTAATATTTTACAGTGCAATTTTTACCATGTAAATTATGAAATTTAATATAAAAACAAGAATTTAACAGTAGGATTACACATTTGCACAACACCTTGTCAGTGTTTT
Source organism: Megalobrama amblycephala (assembly GCF_018812025.1). NCBI lineage: Eukaryota > Metazoa > Chordata > Actinopteri > Cypriniformes > Xenocyprididae > Megalobrama > Megalobrama amblycephala. Next base: position 8,073 of record NW_025953515.1, on the reverse strand, counting down.
ATCAAGTAATATAGACAGTTAAGATTTAATGGAAATTAAATGAGTATCATAAATTAGTGTATGTTACTCAGTTTTTTCACAGTAATGATTTACAAGGTTTTTAAATTTCAAATGAAACTTCGTCTTCATCCTCCTCCTCATCCTCTGAACCATACTGGATATAATCCTCATCCATGTTCAAGGTAATCATCATCTTGCAGTTCCTCACACACCTCACAATTGTCTAGGACACTACCGTACAGCTGCCAAACCGAGGATATGTGACTTTTTAGGTAGCATAGTTTTTTCTGTAGTAGAGCGTGAAGTCCCAGAATTCCACTTTTGGAAAGGTCAGAGTCCTGTTCTGTAAGTAACACAAAAACACAAAATTATAAATCATTTTAAGGAGTTATAATCATTTATAGTCATTTTAAGGAGGTTCTATTCTGCTTTAATTTTCTGCAATTACAGCATCAATTAACTTATTCACCAATTGAAGAAAGCGATTATGGATTATTAACAGAGATTCAGTTAAAGTGCAAGATATTATGGACATATTGATTTTAATATTGTTTTTTAACAAAATTAACAGAGATGTAGTACTTACTCTTCTTTGTTATATCAACAGCAACATGACATGAAAGGTCATTTAGAAGAGACAGATCCCTTTTGAGGCTTTTCCAGTGATTCCTGATTTCATTCAGGACAATGCACTCCTCTTCGGTAAGGCGCTTTAGCAGCATCAGTTGGTCAAAGGCCCTTTTTTTGGTGACAAGATTATCTGTGAAGATATTTCCAAAAATAATGACATGAATAGTTTATCAATATACTTTGTACAAAGGTGTTTAAATATTTAATTAAAAAATGAATATAAATTTTAAAAAAATTCTGACGTTTGCATGTATAAACAGAAACAATTATCAAAGCTACAATTTTTATGAATGTATTATACATTTCATTAATGACAACTATTTTATATTCATCATATCTATCAATATACTACAAACTTATTTAATAACCCTAACCCTAACCCTAAACCTAAAGCATGCAAGATGTCCTGCTGCACAATAGGTATACACAACATCCACTGTAAGCAGATAAGCTGCTACATACTGTAAATACAGTACACACATCTAAATGAGTAACATAACATACCACGCTCATCCAGTACCCATGGCCATGCATAGCTCTCACATGCCAGAATTGAGTCGGCTGACTGCAGCTTTTCAGGTGCTTCCCTGTTGTACTCATCCACAGCTGCACTAAATTTGGCCTTTTCCTCCAAAATTTTTCTACGGAGTTTGTGTCTTCTTTTGTTTCCATCTGAAAAGACAAATGCAATGCCATAATATGTGCAATTTAAGACTCTTTCTTAAATTAATTAAAATGCAAAATACTGTACATATTTGTTAAAGAACATGACATTTATTTCCTTTCCCAAAGTTCTTCAGCTTAGTGCTATCTAAGGTCTCACTTTTATAAAACACCACAACAGAGTGTAGAAATTGTTAAGAGGGCCTATTATGTAAAATTCACTTTTTGAACATTGTGTCCCCTGTGTGTATAACCAACCACCCTACAATCATAAAAATCTATTTTTTTTTAATGATCCCCATAAATCAGAAGCAGTGTCTGAAAATGCACTGTCACAGTTTTCTCCCTACTGTGACATCATTGAAGGGAAAAGCCCCATTCACTGGCAATGATCTCTGCCCTATTAGCATAGATCCCTAAGGGAGCCGCACACAGTCCGCCATGTTTATACCCTCTCTAGAGCAGATAGTGATATAATGTTTCAGCTATTCACACAATATAACTAATCTGTTGATGGCTGTAATAATGAATATCTGTGGTTAAAAACTAAGCTCAGAATCGATCCAGAATCGTTGGGAGAGAGAATCGTGATGCATTGTTTTTTTTCTCCCACCCCTAGTATGACCAACACAATATTAGGTTAAACATAAACTGTTCCTGTAGGCCAGGCCTATATGCGTAACATGCCAAGTTGATGCTTACTCTGAACACTGCTTTACTCTCTCGAATGTCACGTGACCAGAGTGTAATCGCAGCCTTTGCATTTAAAAAATCGTATTTTATCATATTGTGATATTATCACAAATGCAATTAATCATTCAGCCCTATTTGTGATTCAACTTTTCATATCCAGAACATGCAAGTACTGCACCTTATAACGTGTTTTCGCAATCGCCTTTCTGAATGTGCTAATGTGGCTAAAGTTACCATTGTCTCTTACTGTATTCACAGAGACCAGAGCTTGTTATTTTTAACCTGAAAACGCTCACTGTCTATAATTCTGAAGCACACTTTTAGTACTTAAAAACAAATTAATGACATAGCTCTGATCTCTGTGAATAGAGACAAAAAGTTTAGCCACATTAGCCATACAGTAGGTGTAAAAACCCACACAAACATTCACAATATATAATGTGGTACTTGCATGTTCTGAATATGAATTTGGATCACAAACAGTTGGTATTAATCCTTTTTTGGGAATTTTATTCACTGCATGAGATTCTTCAGACTCCAGTTGTTGATGCTGGAGAATCCAAACTAGCACAAGCTATAAAGGTTACACACTCTTGAAAAGGGAGTGAAAGCAGCTGATCATTTGTATTTAAAAAGACACTTGAAAACACCATGTTTTTGCTCACACCCAAATAAAACATACTATAATAAATAATCCCTGGGATTAGGGCTGGGCGATATATCGCATGCGATTGTCATTCGCATTTCGTCAGTAAAGCCGGTTCCCTGATTACCGCTAAATCGCCATCACCTGCTTTCAAATGGAGCAGCATTTAATAGACAGAACCGTAGTTGACTGACAAGCTACGCAATATCGCGTTCATTATCGAAGGCGATTCATCTGTGATATTGAACGTGATATTGCGTGGCTTGTCAGTGATGTACGGCTCTGTCTATTAAATGCCGCTCCATTTGAAAGCAGGTGATGGTGATTTAGCGGTAATCAGGGAACCGGCTTTACTGACGAAATGCACGTGACAATCACATGCGATATATCGCCCAGCCCTGCCTGGGATATTTTGAATTGAAACTTCACAGACACATTCTTTTATTACAGCTTGTAAAAAGGGGGATAATATGTCCGCTTTAAGGCCAACTCACACCACACAGATTAATGCCAACAAACACCAACAATCAAGCTGGCCATTAGATTTAGAGATTTATGAAAATAACTGCCCCAACAGACACCAACAAACGCTGACTGAACATGTTGAGACAGGAGAAAACAAATCCCAACAAACACCAACAGACTTGATGCATTTGTTGGTGTTTGTCTGAGTGGTGTGAATTGGCCTTTAAAAGCTTTAAAATTATTTAATGTTTAAAATGATCTAACCTGTTTGACGGTAAAGATCTCGCTTCCTCTGCCTGATGCTCACATAAAGAGTCTCAATTGTCTTCTGGAGTCCCTGTTGACTGCTTGCATTCTCCTTACTTGTTGCTAAATTATTGATAAGATATGCTTTTACAATAGAAATAAACATGTACATTATGATTACATCAGAGGTATAAGGATGAGGCTTAAATTTAAAAAAAAGTAGAAACAAAAGTCATACACAACACTACAGTCAAAGTTCTGTTACTGAAAGGGTTAAAACAATAAGTACAGTGCTAAAATAATCTAAAATATGCCTACCTGTATCAGCCCACTGCTGGATTTCACTGGTCCAGTCTTTAAGTGTGTCATCTGTTACTGCAAACTCTGTCTTTAGTGCATCAAGATTTAGGGACTCCTCCTGAATTTGTGCTTTTGTCTAATGAACAATACCATAAAGTGCATTTGTTAAAAGATAAAAACTAATGACAGATGCATACATGATTATTGACCCTTTTCAAATGGAAAAACAGGATATACATTTTTTTTTTTATTAATACATAAAGTTGGTCTTGGAATTCACAGTTTTGACTTTATAGTTGCCACTTGCCTACTGAACCACAGCAAATACTACAGCAAAATTAAACACTAAAAGACTACAGCTGTCACCTGTAAAAGAGGAAAGCAATTTAGAAACATACCTTTATTAATCTTCGGGACAGCACGTTTGCAAGGTTGTCAATTTTGCGTTGATTCCATGCCATGGCCTGGATAGTAATCATGTCTGTCCTAGCTAAACAATGTAAAATAATATAAATAATCGATAGCTCCCATTAATGTTGCATACTATTTTTTCCATTTTGGTTTGTTTAGAAGACTGATATGAAAATGATGTTGGACTTGCATTAACACCTCTAGGGATGATCAAGTGTCAGGTAAAAGTTTAATACTAATGCCATTTAAAAATGAATGGATTTTTTGAGTCCCATTAGGTAACTTTGCATTGAATATGTTTGTAGTTATGCACTTACCTCCTTTGGTCATGTATTTACTGCATATAGCAGTTCTCGACAAGAAGCTGTTTACTTGTTCCACCTCTTCACCCAAGGTGGTGCCTGCTCCTTCTTGGTTTCGGCCACCCCACTTAATCTTGTGCACGGAGATCAAATATTTAACAAATAAAACAACCACATCTTTTAGAATACACACACAAATTCACAATTACTGATCATAAATACACAAGTCACAAATTTCATGTTCTGGAAAACTGTTTACCTCACATTTCCAAGAGTGGGCCTTTGCATGCATCACTGACAGGAATGGCTTCATGTGCAGGAGAGGAGAAAGCTCTGGACAATCATTAACAACTCTCTGCAGGTATGGCCAGTACTTGCATATTACGTCAGTGCACATGAACTGAACATTCCTTGGCGTCAGCTCCTTTTGGAGAAACAACGGATATGCAAATATTTCCCCCCTCATCATGTTCAGACTTCTCAGCAGCACACCATGCCGACAGACAGCCACCTCCATCCCCTCCTCATCCAGCTTGTTGATTTTCTTTGGGATGGACTCCCGTGCTGCAGTCCACTGACTCGATCCACAGACACCTTTTCCAGCGGACTATCAAGAGGAGAAAGAAATGTGATGATCCAACAACACTGTATTAAATTATGTTTGTGGATAAATGTCTAAGGAAATAAGTGGGGTGAAAAAACGCCAACAGACAAACATTTCAAATGACCACATGTTGAATTTTTGCTTTACTGCAAGCCATGTGAGATAGAAATATATGACAATTCAATGCATTGGTCTTAATTTTGCTATTGTGTTTACATGAATATGTGCATTGCTATTTTTTGTTCAGGAAATACAATTTTTGAAAGCACTATGACAAAACAATACAACCTACGTGCTTTGTCTTCTTATTAATGTAGTCCACGAACTTGGAAACATCTTCATCCTCACAGACAAAGACACCCTTGAACAGACCATGATCTTCAGCCCTTGAATATAATTACATAATTACTTAATGAAAAGCTAATTGGCATTAAATATTATTTTAATGCTTTTCACAGTGTTATAGAATTTCTGCTACCCTCTTTTGAAGCGATACAATTTCCTGTTACCATCGACTGACACAGCAAGCATAAATGGAGAACAGGCTGGACACTCAAACACTTTCAGTCCACAGAGCTGATCAATTTGGAACTGGCAGTATCTCCATTCGAAAAAACTTCTTTGAAAAGCATCTGTGCAGATCTTTCCATCCTGTGAAATAACACACAAAAAAAACATAAACCTTGTAAGAATGTAAGAGTAATCGCTCACTCCTAAACATGAAAAGATGAAAAAAGGAAATGATTCAGTAGTTCATTTAATTAATACTCGGCCAAAGAACTCCGTCCGCTGTTCCAATAAACTGACGAAGGACTGTCTAGAAAGTCCAGGAGCAGTCAATTTCATGTGGTCGTATGACACAAACACATCAATTTTATAAAGTGTTTCACAGCTTGCTGTGGCAGGCCAGTAACCAGACTTGATCAGGTGTGGGATGCTGGTCGTTCTGCTCATATGGCATGTTGAGCATGTGAAGGTTGGCAAGCTGACGTTGTAGCGACCTATTGAAATAATGTATAGTATAAAAACAAAGTAATCAAAAATGTATTTATTTATTTATTTTTTTAAATACACTGGACTCACCATCAATTCCAATGAGAATAGCCTTTTTACCTCCTGACACCACAATGGTATCAGTGGCACAGCTGCAAATTTGATCAGGTGTCTCTAGAGGCAAAAGACAATCTGGGAAAAAAAGTAAGGCTAGAAAATTCAACCTTTACCAAAAAACTATAGCTGCGTTATTATTATGATTACATGGAAATTCACATGATAGATTAACATGAAGGTATTATAAATTCTAAAACAACTGAATTACATGCCTTTTTCCTCAAAATGGAATTGGTTGTCAATATCCACCTTCACCAAAGTAGACGGGGATATGGCCCGAAAGAATCCCTCTACATCTGTCTCTCGGTTGTGCAGTTTCCTTTCATGGGCCAATATATCGCAGTCTGCACAGTACAGCTGTTTAGGAACACAGTCTTTACAGCGGATAACAGATCGCTTCAGTTGGCAGTGCTGGCACTGTCTGATATCCGTGTACTCAGCTGTTAATAAAGATTCCACCATCTCGGGCCTCAAAGCTGCCCACTTCTTTTTAGCCTGGGCCATGCGAACTGACCATGTGTTTGAGGAGGTCGGATTTGAGCACTGAATGTCTCCAGTATCAGCCAACAGATCCTCTACCTCTTGATGAAGAGTTTCTGGATTAGAAAAAAAACTAAAGTAATTATAGTGTTCATGGCAGTTGGTTAGACGGATCATTACAAAGCAGTGATTATACTGAGAACTCTTTAAACAATACAAACATACACACCTATATCTTCAACTGCTGGCCAAACAGTGTGAGAAGGCTGTGATGGAACTTCACCTAAGAACAATGAAACAACAAAAAGTCACTAATAACTCTGCAATGACTAGTTATTTTGAAAAGTGTTGATGTCATTACTCACCATGATCAATGTCTACTTGCCCAGACTCCAAAGATGACATAGCTGGACTGTTAATCGTTGTAGCTAAAAACAAATTAAGAGTAATTGAAGCATACAGAACAGCCAGATTATGATGCTACTCATTATGAGAGGAGAAACATGTATAAGCTGCAAGAATACATTGTGTAAAATATAACAAACATACATTTGGAAATGTTTGCCTTGGTGAGTTTTGGCCTTCTCCGTTTTGGCACAAGATGCCCAAACTCATCCCTCTCTACAAAAGAGACTGGTCTGACACGAGTGCTACAGGCTTGTTTGGTCTTCTTTTTCAGCTAGAAAAAAAAGGACATATTTTTTCTTTTGTAAATTCATGTTTAAACAAAATGCAAAGATGACCGTAAGCTAGGTCTTTTAAATATATTAACAGATAAAAATACAGCAAATTAATTCGAATTAAAAAGTAGTTAAATGAAAACAAAACAAAAAATTGAAATGAAATGTATTCATCATTACTGGTGGAGGGTTGAAGGTTTGTAGAATTTCTTCAGCCTCCTTGGTAGCTGCTTCAAGTGCAGCACTGGCAGCTTTGAGTTCAAGTTCCCTTGTAATAATTGCAGCTTCCTGACATAATTGGTCAAAACCTGAGTTTTGACAAGATGCCATATTGAAGATGAGAAAGAGAAATAATCAAAGAAAAGTCAAAAGACAGAGAGACAAAGGAAGAGAAGAGGGATGGATGGATGGAGGGAGGGAGGAAGAGAAGAAGGATGGAGGGAGGAAGAGAAGAGGGATGGAGGGGGAAAGAGTTGCTGTGTATGTGTGTGTGAGTGAGTGAGTGAGAGAGAGAGAGAGAGAGAGAGAGAGAGAGAGAGAGAGAGCTTTTGAAAGAGATGGCTCTTAAAAGAGCCGTTGGGTTGATATGTCGAAGGAAGTCTATATGAAGGAGTAGTGTAGGATCTGAAGTAACTGCAAGGTAGAAAAAGAAATGCTGAATTACAATTTTTGCATAGTAAATAAAAGGAATTAACAGCATAAATAACAAGGACTATATATAAATAAATGCTTGTGCTTTAGCTACAGATTAACACAGTAGAATAACAGTAACTATAGTAAAAGCATAGTAAGCATTGCCGTATTGAGCTATAATTCCACCAATATGAACATAATAAACTGATC
>NW_025953514.1:0-26245 GCF_018812025.1 Megalobrama amblycephala | reverse complement strand
AATGACCTAGACTGTCTATCTACACAATCTGTATTGTAAACATTAGTACTCCAGACTCTAAAGTTATCTAAAAGGTAATGTTACAGGGCTGGATTTCCCGAAACCTTCTTAACTCTACGTCGTTTTTAAATTATACCTTAACCCCTTCAGACCTGAATTATGTGCCACTGAGCAAAAAAAAAAAAAAAAAAAAAATATCCACTTGATATTTGTTCTTCTTTAATGTATAAATGAGTCTAAAAAATATATTTGTGCAAACTCATTTTTTATTAGATTTTTTTCATGTCCACTACAATGGACACCAGGGCTCAAGCAACAAAAAAAATTGTCATATTTTAACCATACATTTCTTATGAGCTAGAGTTCAAACACAATATGTGAACCATAGCATTGAATATTTTGAAAAGAACACATACTGTAACAAAGAGCAATGCTATAAGAATGTAGAGAAAATGTAAGATGATAAGATGAATTCTCAAAAAACTTGTTTTATTATTTTTGTTGTTTGCAGGGGTGAATGGGAATATGTGTGTATATGTCTGTGTGTGTTTGTGGGTGTGTTGTTTGTACTTGCTGTTTTTGATACATATATGATTGTGTGCATATAACATCAGGGCATCAGTGTGTGCGTGTGTGTGTGATTCTGTGTAAGTCTTCTGTAAGTCATTCGTAAGTAAGGTTGGTCTAGACCACTCTTAGCTATACCTTATCACTGTTGACAGTCTATACGAATATAATTCTGAAACTGTAATACACCCAGTGTTCAATTAGGATTATGGCAAAGAATAAATGCAAAGATTCACTGTTAAATTCAAATGTGCTTTTGCACTAAACCAGAGACAGACGCGCTCAACGCTTGTCATATTTCATACACAGATATCTATTTTTTTTCTATTCTACTAGTAGTAAATGGATGGTGGCGGTGGGACATTCTATTTAGTTACTGACATTCTTTCCAAATATATTTCTTTGTGTTCAGCAGATCAAAGAAATTCATACTTGTTTGAAAGTACTTGAGTGGGAGTAAATTATGAAAGAATTTTCATTTTTGGGGGAACTATCCCTTTAAGCAACAATAAGGTAGGCCTATAGTTCGGGGAACATGTCTAGAAAAGGTATATCTTCATTTAAAAGTCTTTGTAGCACGCTAATAGACCACGTCATCGGGAAACCCAGCCCTGGTCATTATAGTGTCTTTAAACCTGACAATTACTAGTAGTTCTGGAATTTTGTTATTCGTTGTAAGAAATACAATTTATAACTGTTATATTAAATGTCTAACATCTGCTATAGATTTTATAATGACTAGTCTACTTTTTTCCCCCTACAGATCTTGCTTAGACGACTAGTCTTGGACAGATTACTGAATAAGCTGCAGTATATTGTTAACCATTCTGCCTCAGGCCTCAACCTTGATTATCTACATTTCATTTGCACACATGAACTAATACTCATTGATGCATTAGAAGAACTTGTTATCCCAGAATGCATTGTAAATGCCCTTAGAGACCTCTGTATTTTGGTGAGAGAGCAGGTTGAAAATGAAACAAATGAAACGCTTCAAATTGAGGTGGAGGCAGTCGCAGGAGTTATGGGACGACCTAAATTCACAGTTGAAAATGAGAAGATTAAGTCCTTGCTAGACATTCAGCTGCCCGTCCCTTGCATAGCCAAACTGTTAGGAGTTAGTGAAAGTACAGTTTTCCGTAGGATGAGAGAGTTTGGACTGTCTGTGTCAGACTCCTATAGTACAATAGGTGACCAAGAGCTTGATATGTTAGTGACCAACATCAAGTCTCAAATGCCTCATGTGGGCTATAGATTGATGATGGGAAGGTTGAGATCTTTAGGTTACAAGATACAGTGGAGCAGACTGAGGGCATCTATGCACAGAGTAGATGCAGTTGGGATTTTTTCCCGCATGACACAGCTAGGCTGTGTAGTGAGGAGAAAATACTCTGTCAGGGCCCCTCTCAGTCTAGTGCATGTGGATACCAACCACAAACTGATAAGGTAGGTTTCTAACATTTTTGTACAATTGTACATGAGACTGCAATAGAAATAATTAATAAAATTTGTTTTCTTCCAACTAGATACAACATTGTCATATTTGGGGGCATTGACGGTTTCTCCAGAAAGGTAATAAGATGTGTTTGTATGTTTATAATAATACTGTCATTACATATTTTGTTGTGATATCTACTGTCCATTCCAAGTAAACATTATGTTATGGATTTGCTCTCTTTAGATAATGTACTTGGATGCAGCTAACAACAACAAGGCATCAACTGCCTTTACCTTCTTTTTACAATCCATTGAGAAGAATGGTGTGCCTTCAAGGTAATTGCTAGTAAAACTGTATTTTTTTTTTATATTGTACATTATAGTACATTTGAACCCATAGTGTGCTACAAGTGGTAACTAAATATATTTTTAAATACAGATATAGTATAAAAGCACATTTAAGTTCATATTTAATGGTGTCTCAAAATAGCACAGGTGAGTACACTTAGATGTTCTTAAGATTATCTTAAGAAGTACTAAAGAAGAATTTTTAGTAAATAGAGCACTTTAAGTACATTATAGAAATGTTTTTTTTTTACCTGGGCTATCATACTGAGAGACTAACACAATACTGAGACTAACATTTCCTTACGTGTTACATAGAAGAAAGTAAGTCATGCAGGTTTGGAACAACATGAATGAAAAATTAACTTATTGGCTAAACTGTTAAACCGATTGACTAATCTTTTACATTATTGCAAAGGGTTAGAGGTGATCAAGGAGTTGAGAACCTCGACATTGCACGCTTCATGTTCACTGTAAGGGGAACAGACAGAGCAAGTTTCATTTCTGGGAAAAGCGTACATAACCAAAGGTAAAGTAAGAAAATGCAGGTTGTAGGATAAGATGATTCGTTAAATTTGTTTATTTTCTGAAGCCATGCTATATTTAAATGTAGAATACCCTTTTTTTTTAATTATAGTCATGATTAGACATTTCAAGCTATTTTACATAATATTTAGCTCCATTTGTGTTCTTAAGTATCACATAGTAATCATTCTTCCTGTTACAGAATCGAACGGCTCTGGCGTGATGTGTGGACAGCGGTGACTACCACATATTACGATACCCTCCATGGTCTTGAAGAAGATGGCTTGCTGGACATCTCAAACACACTACACATTTTCCTTGCCCAGTTTGTGTTTCTTCCCCGTCTCCGCAAAGACTTGCAGACATTTGCTGAGGGCTGGAACCATCACCCTCTCCGCACTGAGGGAAATATGACCCCACATCAGTTGTGGGAGGTGGGACTTATGCAAAATAGCATCAGTGAGCTTGAAAATTTAGAGGTATGAATGAGTTTTATTTCTCTAACACAAATAATGTTTCTTAGAGGTTGCTTATTTGACTAAGAATTTTAATTGATTACATTTCCCTAGGATGTAGAGGACTGTGACATGGACTGGGAAAGTGCCATTTTCCATGAGGAACCATTAACAGCATTTGGAGTTGTGGTTCCAGAACTCCTCCCCCCTCTAAATGAACAAGAAATGAGAAGCCTCCAAGCTGCTGTTGACCCTACAGTGACATCACACTCGAATGGTAGAGACATCTATATTCAGTGCTTTGATATTTTTCACTGACAAATTATGAATACGCTTAATCTATTGTCCTTTGCTTGTTCATATCTACTTGAGATGAAAACATGTATTTTCCAAATAGACTTTATTGAACATAAGAAAAAAAAAAAATTCAAATACAGTGAACTTATTGTAAGATTCAATATCACTCTCTTTTAGGGTGTTACCCTAAACTAAAACTGTAGTGATTGTCACAAAGAAGTATGTGGTGCTGAACAGTGTTTGTGGAATGCTTACCATATGACAGCTTAAACTCTTTATACTAACATTTTTATCAACTTGAAACTGTAATACACTGTCATACAAGCAATAAATTCCTGGCAAAGAAATTGTGTCCATCGTTTCTAAACTTAATACATTTCCATGTTAAACTGAAAATCTTGTGCAGCTAAACCTTCAGAAATTCCTGGCCAAGAAAGAAACCCTCCATCAACACAGTTTTGAAGTCTTCATACTTTGACATGTGTTTAACAGGTAGCATAATTGTATTGCTGCATGCTGCCACAGTTGGATAACATATCCTATGCTCATTATATTCTGCATCACAGTTATGGTTGAATTGCACTGTGATTTTGAAATGTGCCTTCTCTTGAGACAGAATAGGAATGTGTCCCTGTCCTGTCACCCACTGAAGGAAGGTCTTTGGAGTCATGGGGAGAGTACCCACACCAGAAGTACTGTCATCTGAAAAACAAATTGCAAATGAGTAATTATTAAACTTGATGGCAGATTTTGTCTTTAATAAACATCAGTCCATCAATTCCATCTTCCATACTGCTTTACTATACATAGTCATGGAAGTGCTGAAAGCAACCAAACATCCCACTACCGAAGAAAGGGAAACATCCTGAACAGGTGGCGAGTAACAACAAACTGGGGTGCATTTCCCGAAGCCAACAAATCAGCGAAACTTGTGACCATAATTGTCTAACTGTGCTTTTGGGAAACGCATCCCTGTTCAGTTAAAGCAGGGGTGGTGAACATTGATCCTGGAGGGCCACTGTCCTGCAGAGTTTAGGCCCAACCCTGAAAAAACAACTCACCTGTCTGTAACTTCAGTAATCCTGAAGACCTTGATTAGCTTCAGGTGTGTTTAATTACGGTTGGAGCTAAACTCTGCATTACAACAGCCCTCTAGGATCAATGTTCCTCACCCCTGAGTTAAAGGGATAGCTAAATAAAAAATCTGTCATTATTTACTCATCTTTTAAAACCTGTTTTTACTTTAAAGAAAAGTTTGTTTTATATAATGACAGTGAAGAATGCCTCTTGTGCAGTATTTTCCTAAAGTAATTTAAATTCTCACATAAAGAGGAAGACTTAGATTGTAGTTTAATAAGGAATGTGGTGCAGAATTGTTTTTATGATACTTGCAAGCCCGTTGTCAGAATTCATTGTATTGATAAGAGCAGCATTAATCTGCACATTGTGTTCTAAGCCATGCAAGTTTAGAATGATGTGAAGGTAAGTAAATCACTATTTTAGTGTGAATTTTACATTCACTTTTAAGACTTGTAGTTTTAGTGTTTTTACTTTGCTCCTGTTCCTGAAGAAGGTCTTGCAGATGGTTCATCATGGCAACCTCGACCTGTTCTCTGTATGAGCCCTTTTCACTGAACTCTGCCTGGCAAATGGAAATGACGAAATCTGCATCCACAACCTGTTAAGTAAATGTTGAAAAACAATGAAGAAAAATTTTCAAATTAAAGCCTAGTCTTATCTAGAGCAGTGGTTCCCAAACCTGTTCTGAAGGACCCCCAGCACTGCACATTTTGTATGTTGCCCTTATCTAACACACCTACCTCAGGTCTTGTAGTCTCTACTAATGAGCTGATAAGTTGAATCAGGTGTGTTAGATGAGAGAGACATCCAAAATGTGCAGTGCTGGGGGTCCTCCAGGACTGGTTTGGGAACCACTGATCTAGAGCAGTGGCTCTCAACTTGTCCTCAGGACACACTGCACATTTTGTATGTTTCTCTTATTTGACACAGTTCAGTTCATGGAACTCTCTCCTAACAAGCTGATGATCTGAATCAGATGTGTTAAATAAGGGATACATACAAAATGTGCAGAGCAGTGGCTCCAGAGGACTGCTGAGAAACACTGATCTATACACAGTTCACATCTGGTCTCCTGGCATGTGTTTGTGCTCCCTTATAGTTTTAAAACTATTAGAAGCTGCACTGTGTAAATTCTGTCACTAACCCACCCCAAGTTAGTTGATCAGATACAAAATAGATAAATAAAAAATGTTATGAAAGTATAATAAGGCAGTTTTACAATTGCAAGGAAATTAGCCTACAAATATTGATGGTTTCTGCATGTCCTAATAATAATAATAATAATAATAATAATAATAAATACAGTGGCAAGCAGCAATGATGGGCTAAAACTCCAGTGCCACAATTCCTGAAGCCAGTTGGTGGCACTATGATTGTGAACCACAAAAGCCACATCTATGTGGTACTACTACTACTACTACTACTACTAATGTACTTACTGCCGTTTCTGTCCCAGGAACAAACAGAGGCTGACAAATTTCTGGGTGTTTTTCCATAAGACCACCAAGGCCATAAAGCTGCAAACCCTTCCTGATCTCTTGCAGCATAGGGATCAACTTAAGAGTGGCATGTAGGATAATAGCTCTGGAAAAATAGCATTGTGAGAGACAAAGTTATGCACACAAATGAATTTAATTCTGCCAAACCTCACTCAAATTAATATTCTTAAACAATTCCTACATACCGGATAATTTCATCCTTCTTCTCTAAGCTGACTACGCCGAGATACCCACAGCTCAAAATGTCTTCTGTGAGCTCTGTAATTGAGCTTTCTGTAGCTGATTCAACCTGAAATAATTGTGCATATATTTAAAGGTCTTCATCAAAAAACGGTCTATCATAATCATCTAAATAAAAATACCTGTGCTGTAAGATCACGATAGTGCCCATTTCCCAGATCATTTTTTTCTAGGTGTGCAAACTCTAGAGAGCCACTACACAGGACCTTATAGCACCAATGTGCAAGGAAGTTTGGGGCTGGGCCACCCTGGGCCAAGCTGACCGCCATTATTTCTCCTATAGTCCTGAATAAGCAAAATAATTTTTCTTTAGTTTTTTTCACATAGTAAACATTTAATAACAGAAGGTGAGATTAAATTTATTGTCTTATAAAGTATCAAAATACATACTTGAAATGACCTTTGTCCAGATCAGACAGAGAATACTTTGGTGCTCCCCCCTCAAAAAAACGCCCTTCAATGCCTCCGATCATTTCTTAAATGAGAAAATGGTTATTGTAACAATTCTGCATGACTTGTAAAAGTTTATCACATGTACAGCACCAGCCATTCCCATTTGAAACCCAGCTCTGCTTCAGATCATAGTTCTACTAATTTTTAACGCATAACTTCAGATGTGTCAAAAATAGAGAAACTTTAAAAACATGCAGTGATCGGGAAACTCCAGGAATATTTGGAAAAACCCTGATCTACAATATATTTTTATTCATGTTATGCAATCATGCCTGTCAGAAATTCCTTGCTCAGTGCCCCAGTGTCTACTCCAGCTTCACCTATAAAGGCAACTTTCAGTTTGTTAATGGGAGATGACTTTTTTTGCCTCTGCCACTGCACAAGGCCCCTCTCCAGCATGTTTTGTCTCGATACGGTGATGTCAAATCTATGCCCTTCTGTAATTACGGCTGCACTGATGGTTTTGAGAACATCTTCAAGGCTAGGTAAGAAAAGAAAAATACAGCTAAAATATTTAATACTATTAACTTCTGTAATAAATGTAAAATTGTATATCTAAGTTAAAATTTAAAAAAATATAGTCATACCTTTCGATTTTACAGCCAAATGGTTCAAAAACATCTTCCAGATCAGAAATCGGTGCTTGGGAATTCTCCAAACTGCATGCAACAGAATAAAACAACAAATTAAAAATACTGACCACTAAATTAATTAAATCCATTTTGTTAGGAAATTTTTTTTGCAATTCTTGAATTAAGTTACCTTTCACCACAAAAGCTGGCATGAATTTCTAAATAATCCATTGGAAAATTATTTAGACACAGTGGACAGGCAGCCTAAAAACACAATAATACAATCAGCCAATAAAACAAATTACCACTAAAAAAATTTTATATATATCACTTAAAGCTAAAATGCATATTATTTTCGATGTTAAAAAACTCATACTCACATTGTCATATGTAGATACTATAAATATGAAATTCATTAGCTGATTTCTTTGCTAACTGTACACATTGTCTCTTTAATGCTAAATAAATATTATTATTGCTATATTTATTTTAAGTGACCTGTCCATCTACACACAACAAATGAGTTTGAGTTTGTTTGTATGTTCATACAGTGGTACAAATAATCACACACTTCAGCTTTAATGAATAAAGAACTCTATATGCAGGGTAGTGGTCTGGCAGTATTGTTCATTTGATACCTCATTGTTTGATTTATTAGTGCTAGTGCTGGCTTCTGCTGAGGACAATCCAGCAGTAGTGGGTACAGAAAAAGACTGCAATGAAAACATATGTATTAAGAGAGTCATCAGCAAGTCAATCAATCCACCACTAAATATCATGAAAATAAATACATTAAACATATAATCAGTGTTAGGTAGTACTATATATTGCTAAAAGCTTTATTGTTAATTTGATACCTCGGAATTTAATTTATTAGTGCTAGTGCTGGCTTCTGCCGAGGACAATCCAGCAGTAGTGGGTACAGGAAAAGACTGCAATGAAAACATATGTATTAAGAGAGTCATCAGCAAGTTAATTTATCCACCACTAAATATCACAAAAAACCAAACAAATTAGAATTAGTGTTGGGTAGTACAATTTTGTGGTAAATGCTATTGTTAATTTGATACCTCGGAGCTTGCTTTACTAGTGCTGCTGCCACCTTCTGAAATGGGTTTTGGTAATGCTGATCCATTGAATACAGGAAGAGGAGAAGACTACAATGAAAATATAAGACATATAATCACCTTTCAAAAAACATGACAACATTTTCCATTAAAGAACATTTAAATGTTACAGTGAGGTTAAAGTTTTCCTAAAAATGTAATTACCCTTCCAGAACTAGTGGTATCATCCTCGGTGGACAATTCAATAGTACTGCATGACTTAACATGCATAGCCAAGATCTGTAGGGGCATGGACAAGCTGCAGTTTTGGCAGGTTGCTTTTGGCATTTTCTGAAATTCTTCGGCATCTGAAGGAAGAGGCATTGTATCTAGCTCCTCTTGAAGAGGAACTATAAACATGGTAATCTTTCCACCTCCACTTGATGATTTTAAATACTGGCCATTATAGCCATCAGCTTCTGGTGGGACAATCATCAGTTTTCGCTGTCCTGACCCACCTTTAAAGACAACAAATCCAACTATATACTACTGAGGTTCTTACTCGTTGTCACACAATAACATGTTGTAATTTTTTCACATTTATAAATTTAGAATACAATTTAGAATTTAGAATATATTTATTCTAATCTTAATTACCAAGAGCCTTGTACAGGAGCCATCCTCCAGTGAGTTTCATAAGTTTTGGATAGTGTTCCATCAGTTGCCTTGTTATCTGCACAAAAACAGATTTCTGGGTAACCAAAACATTCAGTAATACTCCTACATTTATTTCAAAAGCAGACATACTGAACACAAATGTTAAAAATTAATAGAATGTTAACAGTACTTTCAGTACATTACAACTTTAAAACTTTTTAATATACTAAAATTTATCTGCATACAATAAGTGGCGGTTTCCCGGACAGAGATTAAGCCTAGTCCTAAAATAAAATGGCCCTTTAAATTATGGTTTAAAATAGTCCTGGTCTTAGTCTAGTCCAGAGTTTAATAAGCTAGCTAATTTCCTGGAGGTTGATTTAACAGCATTGTTTTTGGTTCAAATGTTATTGCTTCATTTTAAATTGACTTGAAATGGTTACTAGAACTCACTTGATGTTTTCATTTTGAAATAATGTTTCAGTCAAGTAACCCAATCAAACAGGACTTTCACTTCCCATCATGCTTCCCACCAGCTGAAGTGGGAGAGTAAATGTTGAAAAAGTGTTATTTTATGCAGTTTTTAGAAAGATGAGAATATGGAGAGACTTCTTACTATTTAATGTTCAATTATGTAAATGTTTTTGTTATGTTAGTGTTTTTTGGAGATTACCGTTGTGGTGAAGTGTAGAGCTTGTGCTTGGGTTGAGGACCTGCTAACAAGCATTGCCTTTTTTATATAATGAAGCAACTACTATATGATAGTCCTTTAGATCAAACCAGTATCATTTCTAGACTGCCAACACTGATCATCACGTGAAAATAGTTATGTTTAGTTTGTTGCTATGTAAAGGACAAAACAAAAGCCTTAATAATCATATGATTATTATTATATATATATAGAATTATTCTATTTAAAATAATTAATTACAAACAGATTTCCATGCATTTATTTTTTTCACAGCTGGAGTATTTTGCATGCTTTAAAATAAATGTCTCTTGTTTAGTTATGTTTTTATATTGGAGTCTTTTTTGCTGCAATTGTTTTCCTTGGATTTGCTACTCAGTTCCCTGCAATTTAAGCTTTTCTTGGTTCATTCCATGTTTTACAGGCAACCTATCTCATGCTAATTCAGATTAGCACAGTTGGTTTTAAATTAATCTAGTTTATTTTAATTCTGGACTTCATAGTCCAGGTTTTAGTAATCTGTACTTAATCTGTGTTTCAGAAAGCCATTTTTTAAACCACAATTAACTATTCTAGATTAAGGCTTATCCTGGTTTAATTTAAACCCTGTCCGGGAAACCGCCCCTAAGAACCTGATAATGTGCTATAATCTGAATAGAATTCACAATGGAATGCAAACAATACTGTAGCAAAATCGATTTTAAAATTAAACGGTTATATTTTTTATTTAATTAAACTTTATATTAAGTGGCCTTAACTACTATGTACTTACATCAAAAAATAAGTACAACGTACTTATTGGGTTCATATTGAATTGCAAAACACATTTGCAGCTATTGAGGTGGAATACGGGTAAGGTTAGGGAAAGCTTTGGTGGTATGGGTAGGTTTAAGGGTAGGGGTAAGATGTAAGGGATGGGTCAACAGTGTAATTATAAATGTAATTACAGAAATTAAATACAGATGTAATTACATGCAGGTCTTTTTAAAATATAAGTACAATGTAAAAACATGTATGTACACAATAAGTGCACTGTATCAAATGATTAATTTAAATGTAAGTACATAGTAGTTAAGGCCACTTAATATAAAGTGGGTCCAATTAAACCTTCATTTTGATCAAGCTCAATTATGTCCTTTTCTAATTTACCTCAGAGTGGTCAGCATCTTCAGATAATTTAACTGTACGCCTTCCCATTCCAGCAAGGAAAAGTGTAAAATCCTCTGATGGTTTTGGTGTCTTTTCCACATTCTTATTTACTAAATAGAACTGCATGGAAAGAGTCCTGCTGCTGGTGTTGACCACTTTACAGGGGGATCGAAACCTTTTTCGTCCCTTTTGAGATCCCTTTAAAAAATATCCTGGGAATGATCTGAAAAATTCAAAACATTGTATATAGTTTACTCATTAAATAATATCATGTGATTTTAATAGCCTAATAACAGAGACTAACAGATATGAATTTATACATGATAAATTGAGTGCTTACATATCAGTTGTCAACTGACCATTTAACTAAACAAAACATATTCATATGCTAGCTAAACTAGAGATTAGAAGACAAATTACAATCTTTCCTAAACATAAATAACCTGGTCATTTCTCTCTGCACTGGTGTCTGCTGCTGCTGAGCAGGTGAGGGCTGCTGCTGCGGAGCAGGTGAGGGCTGCTGCTGCTGCGGAGCAGTTGTTTGAATCTGCCCTGTCTGTAGCTGGCTGTCTGATCTTATCTGATCACTTATCAATGTTATGAGATGACGAGTTGCTTCATCAATGATGGCGGACTGGAATAGTAATACAGTATACAACATTTTAGATTTTTAAACCATAACATTTTATCTGGTAGATCAATCTTTATATTCTGGTAGATCAATCTTTATATTCCATTAAGGGTTTTAGCTTTGTAAGGCACTGTATCTGTGTTTTTTTTTTTTTTTTTTTTTTCCAATACAAATAACCTGGTACTTAATCAATCTCAATACTATGTTACCAATCAACATCAACAAAAGCCACCTTAACACTACAAAAGGTGTTACCTACATCTGACATGGCGTTTATGTTTATTTATACTGACTGCTTGATGCTCATGTACATGTATTTACACAAATTTGGATAATGTAATTACCCTAAATAATCAATAACAAGAACTTAGAGGCTAAATAAAGCTAAAGAAAGAAAGAAAAAGACTGTGATAGTACATTCAGAATTCATTTAGTAAACAACTCCAGTGTTCTCCTTGGTGAGTATCAAAATGCCTCTGATTGGCCAAGCTGCATTAATTAAGCTCAACAGAAAGTGCGTGATTGGTTATAACACTCAACGCTGCAATCCGCGATAAAGAAAATCTAATGCAGATGACACTTTTCATTAATTTCACATCACTTCATTCGTGACAGCCATAATAGATATAGCATAATTTTTCTGGGGCATTATGCCCCTTATCTCGAAATTAGGGGGGCATTTTGTTCAGATATGAATGATCTCGCTACATACTTAATGTTTTGGTGAGATTGCACGAGACAAAGTGTTAATTATCAGACGTAAAATATTATTTTTGCCTTTTGGAATCTGCATTCAAATCCATTTGCCTCAAAAATCTCACTTTCAATGGGCATGGCACCTGTAGTGTGAACAATGTGGTTGTGTAGATAGACAGTCTAGGTCATTTATATGTAAAATAATCCAATCGCCCTCTTCCCAGACATTTCTAAGATACATTTGACATATTTAACAGCAAAACAAATAAAACAGTTTACCTGAGATCGTCGATTCGGCGGATCCATCTCGGCTCGTCTTGATTGAACGAAGTGATTCTGATTCCATGTGCGATTCAATATCAACCAATAAGATTCCATGTACTATGTCGCGTTTTCATTGGTCAGTAGTTGAAGCCTATTTCTGATTGGTTGTTGCCGTTTTGACAGTGTTTATGCCAAGAGCAAAGAGAAATAAGTCGTAGAGAAGAGTACTTAGGCATGCGCGAACGCACGGGACACAGTCTGTGCGCATACACGCTTACTTTAAGCGAAGAGGAGAGATTCGCGATTGCACTGGACACGTTTTAAGTGCAGGCATATTTTCTGAGCGAGCCCAGAGAAAATTCTTACAAGAGCAGCGTCTATCTGAGAGCGCGCGCCCAGTTCCCGCGCGCGAGCAGAGAGATTCGCGCTCGGCACATTATATTCCGCGCGCGAGCAGAGAGATTCGCGCTCGCGCATTATATTAATGTACTTTCGCGCTACAATAATGCGCTCTCGACATTTGATAGGAAAATAACGCCATAGGTAAGCAAGCAAGAACAATAGCGAAAAATGGCAGATGGAGCAATAATAACTGACATGATCCATGATAACATGATATTTTTAGTGATATTTGTAAATTGTCTTTCTAAATGTTTCGTTAGCATGTTGCTAATGTACTGTTAAATGTGGTTAAAGTTACCATCGTTTCTTACTGTATTCACGGAGACAAGAGAGCCGTCACTATTTTCATTATTAAACACTTGCAGTCTGTATAATTCATAAACACAACTTCATTCTTTATAAATCTCTCCAGCAGTGTGTAATGTTAGCTTTAGCCACGGAGCACTATCAAACTCATTCAGAATCAAATGTAAACATCCAAATAAATACTATACTTACGCAATTAGACATGCTGCATGACAAACACTTTGTAAAGATCCATTTTGAGGGTTATATTAGCTGTGTGAACTTTGTTTATGCTGTTTAAGGCAGTCGCGAGCTCGGGGTTGGGGAGCACGAGAATTTAAAGGGGCCGCGCGCTGAATCGGCGCATAGTTAATGATGCCCTAAAATAGGCAGTTAAAAATATGAATAAAAAAATCTATGGGGTATTTTGAGCTGAAACTTCACAGACACATTCAGGGGACACCTTAGACTTATATTACATCTTGTGAAAAGACGTTCTACGGCACCTTTAAAGGCGTCCTATTATGCTTTTTACCATGTTCATCTTTCTTTAGTGTGTAATGTTGCTGCTTGAGCATGAAAAAGCTCTGCAAAGTTCCAGTTCTTCTCTATATCAGCGTCAGTGTTTCTTAACTCCTTGAAACGCCTCCATCTTGAGTTTTCTTCACAGTATTCCTCATTTAAATAATTTATAAGCAGAATAAAGGGGCGGGGCCTGGTTGAGTTAGTTAGTAGTGTGTTGAAACTGGCAGTTATGGCTAATGGGCGGGACATTCCCCAAACACCAATCACAACACACTGAGCATCACTGGAACCCTGCCTAAAACGCAGATTTTACTCTCATGAATGCGATTTTTACTGTTTTGGGCTAGTTTTGAGTAGCAATCGGGTGGGTTTTGTTGTGAAAACCTGGCAACCCTGTAACTGACAGATTGAGAAGAGAGGAGCAGCAACAATGGAGAATATGGGGAAAATACTTGTAATCACGACTTCAGAAGTGGGAATTGTCAAATTTCCGATAGCACATGAAGGTAGCATTAAATACATTATCTAATAATTATTAGATAAATAAATATCACACATATTACAAACATATTTGTTTTAAAAGTCAATTGAACAATTGACGTTCATCGATCTTAGCGAAACGCGCCAAAAGACAATTTGGGTTGGGCGAGACGAACTTCAACAGAATTCAACACGAATATATTTTTATATTTAAATAACTCTTTTGGACTCCCCCCTGAAATGTATTATATAGAATCGACAACGGCCAATTAACAAAAATTGTAAAAGTTTACCTCAGTTTTTCTCTCTGAGGAGGGCAGAGCCGGAGCGCGGGTAAAATGGGCGGGAACGTTCAGAGAGATGTTGAGAAACTTCACTGACGCGCTTTTTGGCGTGAACAGTGGAAACATCCTCGTTTATCTGCTGACAAATATAGCAGAGATGGATGAGAGGATATACTTATTTTGATCAAATATATTTTTCCAGATTTTCACCTGCTGTTGAGAGACAAACATCATCAGTCAGTCACGTTCACATGGGGTTTGTGTTTGGGGCGTCAGTCTGTGTCTCATATCGCAGGGATGTCCGCACAGGGGCTGCTAAACAGCGTCTTCTCGTGTTCCTCATCGGGCTCTAAAACCCTCGCAAAGAGAAAACTACAGCAGACTCGTAGTTTGGATTCTGCGCTGATGAGGAACGGCGCGACTCCCGGAGACGCGAATACCGTTCAGCGGTTACTCGAGCTCCACAGCTGGATTTACCAACAGCCAAACAGCTTCTGAGGACTCCAGACTGAAACAACGGCTTTCTTCGTCGAGTTTGTCGACATCTTCAGACGCTTCGTCGATCTCCAGTGCTCATTTTGACTACAGAAGTGGCAAACGCAACGCGTCCAGGGATTTATCTCTCAATCTCTCTGGTTCAAGCAACATCTTCTCACCGAGAAAGTGGCTTCAGAGAAAGTTGCCTCAGTCGGATGCTGTTTCCCACAATATCTGTAAATCTGAGGTAAGATTTTGAAAACATGCTGAAAAGTTCAAACGAGCTGTTGTTGACTTATAGATTATAAATCCAGTGACAGATTTTTAATAGTTTCCAAATATCAAAGTAAATTATGAGACTTCTAGTTCAATTTAAATGGTCATGTTGTGGGAATTTATCCAGATAAATATTTCATATAGCTAGTCTCTTAATTAAACTGCATTATTTTTCAAAATGTCATTTCAGTTTAAACTAAAAAACCATACTATAGCTTTAAAGTTAACAATTAGCATTTAAAATTGATTAACTGTGAGTCTTGGCAGCAGATATATGTTTAGAAGCATGAATCCAAGTTTCAGTATTGAGATTGACACTTTTCTGGTTCTTTTTGTATCACCATAACTTTTAATTCAGATTGCATTGACATTTAGTCATTCAGCAAGCGTTTTGTCCCAAGAAACTTCACAATCAGTTTATCTTACAGGAGCAAGCATTGCTTGCAATGCCAAGCTTCAAGAGAATGCTTGAAACTAGAGTTGAAGTAAAACTGCACCAACAGAGAAAAGCAAGAACAAGAAGAGATTGTATAGTGCCTTTAAATCAAAAGGGACATATTCCTCCCATTTTCAAAGTCTTGATGCTGGTTTTTGGGCTCTACTAGAACAGGTTTTCTTGCTTGAATGTTCATTATTTTCCCCATATTCTCCATTGTTGCTGCTCCTCTCTTCTCAATCTGTCAGTTACAGGGTTGCCAGGTTTTCACAACAAAACCCACCCGATTGCTACTCAAAACTAGCCCAAAACAGTAAAAATCGCATTCATGAGAGTAAAATCTGCGTTTTAGGCAGGGTTCGAGTGATGCTCAGTGTGTTGTGATTGGTGTTTGGGGAATGTCCCGCCCATTACCATAACTGCCAGATTCAACACCCTACTAACTAACTCAACCAGGCCCCGCCCCTTTATTCTGCTTATAAATTATTTAAATGAGGAATACTGTGAAGAAAACTCAAGATGGAGGCGTTTCAAGGAGTTCAGAAACACTGACGCTGATATAGAGAAGAACTGGAACTTTGCAGAGCTTTTTCATGCTCAAGCAGCAACATTACACACTAAAGAAAGATGAACATAGCAAAAAGCATAATAGGACCCCTTTAAAGGTGCTGTAGAATGCATTTTCAAAAGATGTAATATAAGTCTAAGGTGTCCCCTGAATGTGTCTGTGAAGTTTCAGCTCAAAATACCCCATAGATTTTTTTTTATTCATATTTTTAACTGCCTATTTTAGGGCATCATTAACTATGCACTGATTCAGGCTGCGGCCCCTTTAAATTCTCACGCTCCCCGACCCCGAGCTCTCGACTGCCTTAAACAGCATAAACAAAGTTCACACAGCTAATATAACCCTCAAAATGGATCTTTACAAAGTGTTGGTCATGCAGCATGTCTAATCGCATAAGTATGGTATTTATTTGAATGTTTACATTTGATTCTGTATGAGTTTGATAGTGCTCCGTGGCTAAAGCTAACATTACACACTGTTGGAGAGATTTATAAAGAATGAAGTTGTTTATGAATTATACAGACTGCAGGTGTTTAAAAATGAAAATAACAACAGTCTTGTCTCCGTGAATACAGTAATAAACGATGGTAACTTTAACCACATTTAACAGTACATTAGCAACATGCTAACGAAACATTTAGAAAGACAATTTACAAATATCACTAAAAATATCATGATATCATGGATCATGTCAGTTATTATTGCTCCATCTGCCATTTTTCGCTATTGTTCTTGCTTGCTTACCTAGTCTGATGATTCAGCTGTGCACAGATCCAGACGTTAATACTGGCTTGTGTAATGCCTTGAACATGGGCTGGCATATGCAAATATTGGGGCATACATATTAATGATCCCGACTGTTACGTAACAGTCGATGTTATGTTGAGATTCACCTGTTCTTCTGAGGTCTTTTAAACAAATGAGATTTATATAAGAAGGAGGAAACAATGGAGTTTGAGACTCACTGTATGTCATTTCCATGTACTGAACTCTTGTTATTCAACTATGCCAAGGTAAATTCAATTTTCCATTCTACGGCACCTTTAAGACTACTGAAACTAGTGTTGTTTTTGGCGGCCTGTTTTAATTTTAGTTTTAGTCTAGTCTTTGTGTCAAGCTGTCATTTTAGTTTTTATTAGTTTTAGTCACGTTCATACTCTTTTTAGTCTAGTCAAGTTTCAGTAGACTAAAAGTCTGAGCATTTTAGTCTTATTTTAGTCAGAATTATCCATGACTATTTTCGTCTAGTTTTTAGTCGACTAAAACTGATGACATTTAGTCTAGTTTTAGTAATGCAATTCTATTTAACCCAGTCAATATAGTATAAGTACCTAGTAATATAGACAAAACTAAAAATTTTCTTTTAGCCAAACCCATTTCAAACAAGGTACTTATTATATTATTGTTACCTTATAGATAATACCTTATAATGCCTTGAGATGTCTCTTAACCCTTTAAGACCTGAAGGCTTTTTTAGAGTTTTTTTTTTTTTTCTGAGTGACACACACAAAAGTAAAGACTCATAACTCAAAAACTGTAGCAAGGAGAGTCAAAAGGTAGGTATCATTTGATAGAACACTTTTTAATTTTTTTTTAGAAAATATAAACATTTGGACATTTTAATGCTGAAAAACAGCTGATAAAAGACAAGAAATATATATATAATTTTTTTTTTAATAATTTTTTTTTTTTTTTTTTGACATGGAATAACTCAGGAAGGCAATAAGATCAGAGAAAAATTCTTTTTTGGTGATGCTCTCCTACATGTGAGCTGCATCTTTTTCAGATTTTGTGGAGATAGCATAAAGTATATTGAATAAAGTGTTATTCATTTTTTTGCAGCTAGATGGCGCCCACGGGCGGTAAACTCTGGTTTAGAGACATTTCTCAGCACTCTTTATGAGTTTTTCAAAATGGTTAGATGCATTAAAAAGCTGAGTTTCTAAGCTTTAAGATGATACCTATTCCACGTTGGAAAACAAACATGGATGGATCCGGGAACATTGGATACACACTGCATCCTGGAAAGATGAGAGAAATGTTTTTAGCCAAGTATGTTACATCATTCCATGAGTAATATCTTATGATCAATGCAATATATTATGTTGATTGGGTTAATTTTAATCGTGAGAATCTGCTTTAAATAATGATGTGCATTTTCTATGATCTGTGCATTTTTCATGAAGTTATGAGCACGTGAAATCTACATATTTCCCTTTCTCTGTGTCAGACTTAACTTAACTTAGCTAACTGCATCTTCTATATAATTCCTCGAGTGGGGCTTGAGGAAGTGACGTCACCTGCGTCTGCGCAGTGCGACCTGATGCAGCCCCTGAAGTGAGACACAGGAAACAGAAATACTGCAAAATTAACTAAACGAGACAAAATAACATTACAACATTTTGTCTCGTCTCGTTTTGGTCAACGAAAATGAAGAGACATTTTAGCATAGTTTTTATTTTGTAAACCATATTTAGTCTCATTTTTATTCGTCAACAATATTGCATTATACGTCATCATCACATGACCAGCATTTACGTTGCGTCTCGTCTCGTTTTCGTCACGTGATAAAGGTTCGTTGACGACGATATTTAGTCATAATTTTCGTTGACGAAAGCAACACTAACTGAAAGATGTCTTCAACTGATTCTTGAAGGTCGTGATGTTTGATCCACCACTGAACAACAGAGACGCTGAAGGTTCTGGAAATCGACCTTGTATCTTGTTGTAATGGAACAAGTGACACTTTTTTACTGATGATAGAGGATGGGAAGAAGCCTAGACCTGTAAGAGTGTGTTGAGGTTCAGTTCCAGTGACCGTTGGCTGACGTCAAAGCCTTGAATTTAATGCAGACGGCTGAAGGAAGTCAGTGGAGTGAGACAAAGAGGGCTGTGACACGGACTCTGTTTGGTTGATTGAAGATGAGACACGCAGAGAGTGTGGAAAGGAGGATCTTGTGGTTCAGCTTGTCGAAGGCAGCAGACAGCGCTGGTAGGATGAAGACAGATGATTTGGCATTAGATCTTGCCAGCCGCAGGGTTTCAGCAGGGAAGTCTCCCTGGAATGTCCGCTTTTCTCCACTGCAGAATCCAATACAAATATAAAAAGAAATACTAACCCCAAAGACAGCTGAAGATATTGAATTCAAACAGTGGTTTAGCTGCTGATCCTGACTTTAATAAATGCATTATCCTCAAACCATTGACGTTAATTCAATACACAACCCCTTTGAGACGATGTACATTTGTTGTTGCTGTTGTTGTCCCTTGATTGAGAGTTAAGATAATGAGAAAATAATGTGCAGTTCTGTGAGCTGAACATTCTGAAGTGGAACCTGCTGTCAAGATGTGTTACAAGCTCAGGATAAAATAATGTGGCATTAATCTCAGACGTTTCCAGGAAATACCAAGATGTTACGAAAGTGCTTGTTTTTTTGGGTTTTTGCTTCTTTGCAAGGATCAGGAACCAGTGAAATTGCATTATTAAAGGCATATATGACCACAGACTAATCAATAAAGGCCTCTTCATAAATAATGCATGTATTCTTTCATCACAGTTTTGCCATACTACAATATTGAGAAACCAAAATACCAAATTTGTAGATGTTTGTGTTGGCCAGCCCAAAGGGGAGCTCTCTTTGTAACAGTTACCTAACCTCTCAGGAATCTGGAGTTTATAAAGCTCCTCCTATAAAGCAGTTTAGCAGTGTCTTTTACAGCACTGCTCTTTCTATTATTTGGCCAATGAAACTGACTGGCAACAAAAGGCATGGTTTGTTCTTTGCCACATTGAACTCAAATGCATGCATAAAACTGCAAAAAAGACACCTGAAATCCTTTTACAGTCCCAATTAAAACATTGCAAAATGACAGTGATTCTTAACCAATTGGGAATTGTGTGCAGAGTGAAAAAGCCAGTAAGTTCAGTAATACAGTAATCCTTTGATTTATGTTAAGGGTCATTTACTAAGGGTCATAGACAAATGAAAAAACAAAGTAGTGGTCTTGCCAGACACAACAGTATTACTTGAGAATATTTGCTTCCCTTTGGCCTCGTTGCAGACCATTTCAGCGAATCTGTTGCAGCTTAACAATGTTTAGATCTAGAGGCAAAGTGCTCTAGTATATCTCTGTAAAATCTCCGTTCAACCTTTATTGAGTTGCTTTCAACTGGTTTTAAATAAATTCCCATTTTTGGTCAAACTGCATTTATCTGCAGTGGTGCTCTTCACGTGCCGGTCAAAAATGACCACTTTTTTTAGGTTATTTTAATTAAATGAATGTAGTTTTTTTTTTTTTTTTATATTTTGTATTTTAGGGGGTTTTATCGTACTAAATTATATTCATGCTGTAGCTATAATCCATTTTATTCATTTTCTGAGCATAGACCTAATAATAATTACATTTCCAACTTAGAGTGTCATAGTAATTTTTGAATGCTTTAGACTTTTTAATTTTGGTCTCTTTTCAAAGTCAACACTTGGCAAATTATTGCTGAAGTGAAAAAAGTTTAAAAATGTTAACTTAAAAAAAGTTACAGAATTTTACGTTTATTGTTTTGAAAAATGCATAATACTATTATCAATTTTTATATGAATATTTTCAAAAACACGTTTTACTCTAGAACTGCAAGAAAATCAAAGCCATAAATCTAAACAAGTTGTGTTTTAAATTTGAGGTTGATATCTCAAAAAATGATCTTTTAGTAAGATTTTGTTTGGCTGCAGTACCAAAAGTTTCCACTAGATGAAATTCGCCTCCCATTAATTTCCAATACGCTCATTTTTGACCGCGCGGAGTATTTAACCTTTTCGAATCATGTCCGTGATTTTTTTGTGTGTGTGTGTGTGTGTGTGTGTTCACATAGCAAGTGCCAAAATGTTTACCAAGTTTCGTACCATTCCGATGACGTAAAAATTTCTTTAAAAAAACAAAAAACAAAATCGTAAACTTTTTCGGTCTAAAATGACTGAAGAGCACCAGAGGGTTAAGTATGGCTTAAAATATTAGATGTCATGTTAAATGTTTTATTGGGAAATTGCTATGAAAAAAAAAAACATCTTTGGTATTTTGTTTTCCAGTTGAAAAAGGAAACAAAAACAAACAATGAAAACGGCATGTTTTTACTTTTGTTGCATAATGAACAGTTGCTCAGAAAACAAGTAAACTGAATGAACTTTTTGTCAGTAGGCCCACATTGTTCTTTTATGTTCTGTGTAGCAAAAACTCTTGATCTCCTCTGCAGTAAGTCTTTTTGCTGTGCTAGAAGAAAGCGTGTAAGAGCGGAGCGCAGTTCTTCAGTAAAGTGACATCTGGTTTACATGAAGTCTGCCTAAGCTTCTATTTCTCACAGCAGAGCAGCATGACCTGATCTTTGGCAGCGCTACCCAGGCAAATAGTTCTTCCCACTGGAGACTGTCAACTGAGTACAACAGCACTTTAGGGTCTTTTTAAGGTCTTCTTTCATGTTCAACAGTTTTGTGAATCTTCAAGCTTGCAGTGGTCTTTAAAACGTTTGACAGTCTCATAGGAATATCTAAAATTAGGCAATATTTGAAGTCAACAAGTTTCTCACTGACTATCATGTTTCCCTTAGAAATGCATCATTTTATGGTTCATGTTGACAAGTTACCATGATTCAACACTATGGAATGCAGATAGCATGATTTTTACATTGAGAAACATTGCAGAAACATGTGGTTCGTTCACAGACCAGTGAAAGTGGGGCATGTTCATGAGGTCTGACTCACTTTAGGCTGTTTTCTGTTGGAGCAGATCCAGCATAAGAGTCCGTGAGTGGCTCAGTGTTTTCGGTAAGATGGTTTAGATTATTGCATCTCTTTCAGTACAGTTGCAACATGCGATAAGCATCTCCAATCCCCAAAGTTGTGTATCTGATTTTCCAGAATGATGGATGGAAAAAACTTGTCCCCTGCGGTTGGACCTTTTTGAGATTCCTTTTAAAGCAAAAATGTCAGTATCAGCATAACCTTTAACCTTTTTATTTTCTTCCTGCCAGTCATCTCAGTGTTTTGCAACACGTGTACACACATGCAACACATTGTTTACGTTCAGTGACATACTGCAGATTTGTGACCCTGTTTACATCAAGTATTACCATGCAAAATCGCATGCAAAAAGTGATTAATACCAAAGGCACGGGTTTGATTCCCAAGGAAAGCACGAACTGATCAAATGTGTACCTCAAATGCAATTTAAATAGTTTTTAGGGATGCACGACATATCAGCCACCATATCGTTATCGGCTGATATATGTTCATTTTTAATGTTATCGTTATGGGTCTGATAAGAAAACTTGAAATATGATTGAAATCACTTTAAAAAGGTACAGCACAAGTCTGTCATATAGACTACATAATATTATAATGAGAACATTATAATCGTGTGTTTGGGACATGGCTTTTAATGGTGAGACTTTTGTTTTTGTAATCAGGCTCTCAAAAATAATATAAAAATTTTGATTTAGATTTATTGGCCAATATATCGGTTATCGGCCAAAATATAAAGGTTTATCGGTTATCGGCCAAAATTTTCATATCGGTGCATCCCTAGTTGTTTTGGATAAAAGCATCTGCCAAGTGCATAAATGTAAATTTGTGATCTGTTCACTGAAAATGCATTTGGATGTAGTCAGAAACACATTAGAATTGACGGACGTTCAAAAGTAGACAGGTTTTTCTTGCAACAAAGCCAATACTTATCCAAACCAAATCATGACTGCATACTTAAATGTATTTATTTTTTTAATAAATCAATATGATTGCACAGTTGACTTAATCATGAAAATATAGATGAATGCAGCATTTCATTTAGTCTGCTTCAGTTGCATCAAAGCTTTCTGCTAAGAACGTTACCACAACTTAAATAAATGCGTGGTCGCAAGTTAAAAATTCTAATTTATTTTTTTAAGTTGCAAACATTAATTTGTTGAGTTCTGTTGACAAACAACTCAAATTTCTGCTTTTGCAATTTTTTTTTTAATAACTTAATAAAATTGTCATTAACTTCTGAAATTAGGCAGTGGATTTCTAGTTCCCAGCATGCTTTGAAATTAAGTGTTCATTTATTTGTTTTTAGTGAAGGGAAAGACCTGTTAGTGTTGCTGTTATGTGTGACATTTAAAAGATTTGTGGTTTTGTGGTTACCATTGTGCTGAAGAGTAGATACATGAAGGTAAACACTATTGACTGCGCCAATGCCAGTGACAAGTAATATCTTATTTGTTCAAATGTTAAATATACATGTTAAATAAGTTATGTTAGCATGTGCTGTAATAGTTGTTGATTTAAACTGAAATAGATACGATTAATTGGTTCCAGGGCTACAACTTAATTTAAAAATAAGTTGCTCTAACTCAAAGTAGCTCCTTGGTTGAACGTAAGTTGTCATAACTCAAAAAATTTGATGCAAACTGTTGCATTAATTAATGCATTAATGGAGAGCCAACACATTATTATTTAGAGTTTTTGCACATGATTGCAGTGATAATGCATTCGAATGGCAACATCCTTTCCTAATGAGTGTGTGAGACACAAATATAGGTTCTAAGTTTCACTTCCGTTTGTGGTGGTGGCACATGATTGCATCTGTGTGACGACTTTTGCATAACTCACATTACTCAGTAGTTTCTTTTTGCAAAGTATTGTGTTTGTATAACACGCTATCTGGCTTTACTGAGCTTTTCCAGCTTCATATATCAATTGAATTCATTGTCAACAGGTTCAACAATGCAGTGCGGCCAACAAAAGAAGTTTGTTTGAATCTCAAATTTTTTCCCACACCAGTTTCCTTTGACGGCGGTTAGAAATAAGCAAGAGCAAGACGTGTTTCCGTTGTCAGGGAGCTACTGTATGACTTTCATGTGTTCTCCTGCGAGGGTGCGTCTGTGATTAATGTAGTGATGTTGAAACCAGCATCTTTCACTCAGTGTTGTGCTTCCTGTTTTTTTGTGCCAGTCGGGGTTTTGACACTGGGAACGAGATAAAGTGATATTTAGCGCTGTTACGTCATCGAGTTTCTGAACTTGAACTCTGTACCTTTTGTTAGTATTGTTTGCTTTAAGACTGTCTGAAGACTTGGAGATTTGGCTCGTTTTTAGATCATGAGTGTGAACTTGTAGCGAATTGAACACATCCCACAGATTTGGTTGACAGGACATTTTTCTGAATTACAGTTCAAAGAAATGTAACATTCTTTAGTCCAACACTATAATAAAATGTGCAAGAACAGAGCAAGTAAATATGTAAATCAGAGAAATTAATACCTTTATTCAGCAAAGATTGTGCAATCCTGTTTTCAACATTGATAATAATCATAAATGTTTCTTGAGCATCAAATCATCATATCAGAATGATTTCTGAAGGATCATGTGACACTGAAGACTGGAGTAATGATGCTGAAAATTCAGGATATAAATTACACTTTACTATATATTCACAAAGAAAACAGCTGATTTACACTGGAATAATATTTCACTATTTTTACTGTATTTTTTACTGTAGGACACATATATTCTTTCCTTCATTGTCTATAATAATAATAATAATAGCATTTAGAATATATTTTGAGTTAGAAGCACATTTTATGATTGAATACTTATGAATACCAATGAGATTGCATCGTTGAAATCATCATTGATAATAGATGTGCAGCGAGCAGCTGGGCCTGAAATTACCATCAGACACAAATGTGATGCTTGTTTGATGGTCCTCAAGTGTCTCTTGTTAGACAGCTGTTCAAATGAAGCTGTTGCTCACCTTTTATGCTAATGAGCGAGGCTTTCATTAATGGTAAGTGTGCGGTCGTTGAGTGGCACTACAGATCACCGTTCTACAAGTCTTTTAAAGTAAATTAAAATCTTCATTTATGTAACTATATAAGTGTCCTGCTCATTGTTTTCATTTCTTTATGTGTGCCATTTATGACTACATTGAATATGGAGTTTTTTGGCTCATTTTGGTATTAATATTTCATGTGTGCTGCACTTTAGATACACTAATGTTCAAAAGTCTCCAAAGCTGCATTTATTTGATGCAGTAAAAATAGTGAAATATTATTCCAATGTAAATCAGCTGTTTTCTATGTGAATATATAGTAAAGTGTAATTTATATCCTAAATTTTCAGCATCATTACTCCAGTCTTCAGTGTCACATGATCCTTCAGAAATCAATCACACTCAAGTAACTAATGTGAAGCTAGCCTTGTTTAATTCCATATCTGTGCACAAGCTTTATCTTGTCTGGAAGAGCAGAGAGTTTCTGTCAGAAAGTGAAGAAGTGCCGGAGTTAGTGGGGTGTGTAGTGTAAGTACTTAAGAAAGAATGCAATAATTTAATGTTCTGATGACATTTTTCATTCATATAACATGAGTCAGATGAACTTCCTCTGTGCTCAAATGATAAAGATGGTGCAACACCTCTAAATATCTGTCGTTGATGGATTGTGCTCTAAACCGACATGACGTGATGCATTTCTAGCTTTAAGGTATGTCTGTAGTTTCTGAAAGCAAAGAGAGGTCAAAAGTGAAATGATTTATTGAGTCTGGTGCGGACAGACTTGACTCTTGCACACAGATCGAGACACCATCCTCACCTGACGTCAATGTCTGACCTCGCCGATGCTCTTGGGAGTGAATCCCTGCATCCATGGTCCAACATCTAATGGAAAGAGTGGAAGCTGTTATCGCTGCAATGCTTTTTGCCATGCTTTTGAAATTAAATGTTCAACAAAAGTGCGTATTTACTACATGGTGATAACATTTTATTCCAATGCTTTTGTGTTCTCTTGTAAAACTTTTGCTTTAATTTATACACTTTTTTTAGTTCCCAGAGAAACTGTTCGCTCACAAAACTTTGGCTTTTTAATTTGTAAAACTTCTGCGCTTCAGAGAA